>NW_006383010.1:4877475-4902190 GCF_000327345.1 Myotis davidii | reverse complement strand
AGGGAAAAAGGAATTTTTAATTTTCTTAAGGGCAAAATAAGTGAGAAAAAAAGTCACTTGGCCCAAAAATACATGAATAATTGTCATTATAAAGTGCCTATAATTTGAAGCTTGGTAATCTAGCTATTGTTGGAGAAATAAAAAAAAATACCTCTTAGAAAATATAGTATACTAGAAAGGTGTAATAAAAATAAAAATGCATAATAATATAGCTCGGGCTATATTAAAATAGAAGGGCAGGGGAACACAAGCCTATCATAGAAATAAAATGTATAGTCCCACCTTCAGGAGCTTACACTATTTTGGAGGCAAGGGAAACACACGCACACACACACACATACACACACACACACACACCCCACATACTACCTGAAGCAGATGGAATAAAGAACTAGAATGACTGCACTTTTCACTAATTTTTTGTGGTTACCATTCCTTTTTCCACCGTCAGGGGGCATATTGAGTGATTGGAGAGCAGATGAACAAGAGAGGTCAAAGGATCCACCTTCTATTCTCAGCATTTATTTTTTAAACTCAATAATGTCAGTTTCAAGTATGATGCCTTCAGTAAACATCGAGTGTAGGGTATAGTACACCCAAGGGCTCTGGCATTATCAGAGGAAATCCAATGCTGTTCTATTGGGTAGAAATATAAAGTCCATAGTTAGGTAAAAATATCTGTGGAGACTTAATGAATGACCAAGGCAATTTAGTTTTAATCATTTCTCACAGGAGGAACAGAGTGTGAACAGATATCTCTGCATATTGTTTTAGCACAAAAAATCCCCCTAAACCGAACTGCAACTCGACTTAGAAGGACGAGGGCTGGTTTCACTTTCTACCAGAGATGCCAGCCTCAGCCAAAGGGAGCAGAGTATTGAAGCTGGCACAACTGGGGCACTTTCATATTACTTAATCCTGCCAGGCAGGACCACTTCAAATTTCCGTTTTGGTCCCTGGGCCCTGACTCTTGGGATACTATTGGTCCTTCAGCAGCTTGACCTTACTAAGAGAACAGAAATGTTCAAGATAGTAAAAGAAAAAAAAAACTTTATTTCAATTAAATCAGTGTCAAGAGGGTTCAGAAGCTGCCCAGCGCAATAACCCTGACTAATACAGTTTGGTTCCTCGCAGCGTTATCATAGCTAAGATGGTGGGTCGCTGCTCAAGTTGAATGAAAGATTGAAGCTACGGGCATTTTCTCACCTCAGAGATAATGTTCTCTTCATGTTCACATGAAATTACTTTTTTTTTTCATGACAGATTGCAAGTTTTGAATGTATACAGCTATATTCTGTTTAAGGAGCTTTTGGGAGGGTAAATAAAATGGGATTAAACAAACATAAATAATGTCATGTTTTCTGGTGGTTGAAGTTTCTTAAATAGTTTAGAACTTGTATACATTTTTTGGGGATGATTTCCATTTATAATGTAGGTTTTTTTTTTTTAAAAAAGTCTGTCCTGTATCATTTTCTTAGGCCAAAACCATTAACCCAATAGGTGACAACAGACATTCCTCACAGGAGATTAAAGGCTATGTTCATCCCAACAAACTGCAAAAGACGATGCAGAATGACTTGGATGTATTATTTTCCCGGGAAATGAGCAGGTACAGAGCTCACTTCTGAGTTCCATCTTTGCCCGTTTCAAAAACTGTCTGAATACTTGCTCTTGCCTTTGCCACTCTACCCTCCGAGGACCTAATATTCCAAAATACTGTAGGATTTTCCCTGAGGGTATATCTAAAATCTGACCACTTTTAACCACTGCTGTCTCCCAGGTCCGAGCTTTCCCAGGTCTCTCACCTGGATTGCTGCAAACTCTCCTAACTCATCTCCCCACTTCCCATCATTCCCCTCCATCCAGAATCAACCTGCAACACAGCGGCCAGAGTGATCCTTTAAGAATACTGGATAAGTCGGATCATCTACCATTTTGTTCAAAACACTCCGGGCTCTCCAAAGTCATTACAATGACTCAAAAGAGACCTCATCTTGCTGACCTGACCTTTTCCTCCTTTTCCCTTTGCTCACTCTTTTCTAACCACCGTGAAGATTTCTTGCTATCACTTGAAGAGGCCCCTGGAAGCCTGTAGGCATTGGATATGCTCTCTGTAGCTCTTTTAGGCTTCGGTCAAATGCCTATACCTTCTCAATGAGGTGCATCTGCACTGCCCTGTTTTAAAGTGCACCTTCCTTGGCACACAATGCCTTGAATTCGGCTCTATTATTTTTTCATAGTAATTTCATCAGATTCCTGTACAAGTCCTTTTAATTCCATTTCTAAAGCTAATTGTGTGGTTGATATGGGTTATCTTGGCACAAATAATTTGGATAGAAATTGCTAATTCTGGTCCCCTTTGGGGAAATGGAATAAAAGTTGTAATTTGGTCATGACATCCTACTTAGAGAAAACCCCCTCAAATTTCTTTCATGTTCAAACTTACCTCCTCTCTACCCATCCTGAAGGCCTCTGATTCTGCTTCCAAGGTCTTCATCCTCTGGGTCATAGTTGATCCTTTCACCATGATTTGGATGCGCACCCTTCTGCTTCCTTCCTCAGACACTACCTTAACATCCACCTGGACCCTTAAATGTTCCCACTCTACTGTCCTTTTCCCCTCAGCAGGAGAACAATGAAATATTAAAAAGCTCTCTCTCTCTCTCTCTCTCTCTCTCTCTCTCTCTCTCTCCCTCTCCCTCTCTCCCTCTCTCCCTCTCTCCTTCTCCCCACTATCCATTTGCATCCAGGCTTTTTGAAGGATTATTTTATGCTGCTCTTCATTATGTATTTCATTTCACAATCAAGAACAATCAAGTTTCTGCTTTCTCCTCCATAATAAAACTGTTCTCACTAAGATGATATCCTATGACTCTCAGGATGCTAACTCCATGGACTACATTCAGACCTTATTTTACTTAACGTGGCTTCAGTTCCAACACAATCGAAAACCCCACAGCATCCTGAAATTCTCACATCCCTTAGCCTAGTGACAACAGTCACTCTTACCTACTGATACTTTTCAGACTTTTGTTTGTTGTTATTCTTTCCTGAGGATATTTTTACCATTGCTTTTCAGAGAGAGTGGAAGGGAGGAGGGATGGGAAAGAGAGAGAGAGGAGAGAGAGAGAGAGAGAGAGAGAGAGAGAGAGAGAGAGAGAGAGATGAGAGAGACGCATCAACTGGTTGCCTCCTGCATGTGCTCCAACCGGGAACCAAATCTAAGACCCTCCTGCATGTGCCCTTGACCAGGAACCAAACCTGAGACCCTTAGGTGTACAGGCCAACACCTCAACTATGGAGCCACACCGGCCAGTGCCATTTCAGACTTCTTTCTGGGTCTTTTCCTTTAACAGAACATTAAGTAATTGTAATGTCAAAGCTGTCTCCTGGGCTCTCTTCATTTCTCATTTCACTTACGTCTGTATTCATGCTCACATCTTGCTCTGTGTATGGACTTAGCATCCTGAAGACCATTGGGTGTAATTTTACTAAGAACAGTGTTATACAGAGAAGAAGATGGCAACGTCATTGCGCTGGATGGTGGACTGGAAGTCATATGAAGAGCAAGTACAGACGAATCCTTCAAAAACCTGGTTGCAAATGAGAAAAAGACCCCAAAATTCACATCCGCAGCCCAGGTGTCCTTCCAGCATTACAGATTCTAATGCGCAGCTGCCCGTGGGCATCATCATCACTTGGATGAGCTGTGGTATCTCAAATGTACTCAGCTCAGCACTGAGTCCCCTTCGTCCTCACCTCTGTCCCTCCTCTCTTGCTCCCTGTGCCAGTGAATAGCACTGTTACCCATTCCATTGCATTAACCCAAATCCCAGAGGCTATCACTGACACCTGCATCCTTGCCTCCAACCTCCTGAATCCCAAGTTTCTACTTACGAAGCGTCTAAAAACTCGGTTTTCTCTTGTCTAAACATATTGCCACTGCTTATGTCTGGGACCTTACAATTTCTTGCAGAATTTACTGTAATAGGTTGCCAATTTATTTTCCACACAGCTGCCAGAGTGATCTTTCTAAAATGCAATCCTATCATGTCAGTCTTCTTTAAAAAAACCCCTTCTCATTCCTTCAGAACAAAATTCAAATTCTTTCACTTGGCATATGTGGTATTTCAAGATTTTCCTCCTGCCTGTCACACCAACTTTATTTCCATTGCAATCTATGTTCTAGCCACATGGAACTGCTTGCAGTGGTTCATAAATGCCATTCTCTCTAACAGGTTCCCCAACATCTAACAGCCTTTGCCCCTAGTGTTCTTTCTGCCTGAAAGGGAGCTATGGCATTCACCTTGAGAACTTTTCCTGTTTATGCTAAACTTATCTTAGATGTCACCTCCTCATTCTTTGTTTAAGATCCTTACTCTGAGGCAAACCCTACTTACTAAAATTGAATTTAAATTTCATTAAGTTCAAAGTCAAGCTATGCTCACTTATAAAAAACTAGAAAGAAAAACAGATAAATTACACATGGTTCTGCCACTTAATCTCTGTTAACATACTCTTGTCTATCCAACATCTATATATCTAGTAAAATGTACCTACAGAATACACATAAACCCACAATTTTTCAACAATGTTAAATACCAACTTATTATATATTCTGTTTGAAATCAACTCTTTCCTCTCAGCAAAACATCATCAAAATCTTCCAATGGTAATAAACAGAAATCTCTGTCATTTTTTAAATGGTTATTTATATCCCATCATAGATGCGATATGCCACTCAAACCCTTATTATTTTCAGGTAGCTTCAATTTTTTTAAAATTAAAGATATTCTTTAGAACATACATGTTGGTTAAGTTATCAAATTATTTCTTTAGGATATATTCAGAATGAAACTGTTGGCATGGACACTTTAATAATTTTACTCGTTTTATAAAATGTTGTTTAATCCTTCTACAAACAATTTTAAACTATTTTAAACATAGTTTAAACCAGATAAAACTCATCATAATACTTTTCCGAAAGGCCTCATGGTGAAAAAAATCTTGTTTTAGACAACACCCATTTTCCTTTCAGGTCTTGATTAAATTAGGAGCCAGAGCTGTTGGACTGGCCAAGATGCTCACGGAGTCAGACCCTTCAGGGGAGCCCCAGGGCTTCTGAGAAGTTTTAAAAACAGAAACTTAGAATAAGCAGTGGCTGTTAACTAATGGCGAGATGAGCTGTTTCTAGATTTCCTATTGTTCTTTTTCACAAGTTAACAGTGCTCCTGAAATAGCAAAAGGAGGATAAACTGGGGACAATATTTTAGTATTATTTTAATAATAGGTATAATATAGTGTTTGCCTGTCAAAACAGCCTTAATGAGGGCATCAGAGAAAGAATCAGGAAACGAGTGAGAATCACTGAGGAGAGTACCGATCAGTCGTCTGGGTGGCTAGTACTCTTATAAATAACCCCTGATCGACTTAAAACAGTTAGATGTTAAGAGGTAAAATAACGACTCAGAGAACAGTTAACAGGAGACAGCAGACTTTAGAAGATAAAGAGGAAAGGGGAAAAAGAAAAAGAAGCAAGGAAATGACAATGTGTAAATTACATAACAAAATTTTGCAATAGATGACAGACAGAAGCAGTTAAAAGATATTGTTACTGAAAAATGAAAACAAACCCCTTAATACCTCACTCTAGGAGGTCCAATTCTGTAGGGACATGGGATGGGATTGTAAGGTGTTTATCAGTACACTGTTCATGGATACACAGCTAGAATTTTGCTAAGAGGTTAGTGAAGTTTTATCACCTCCTTTCTCAGAAAGACTAAAATGAGTTTGAGGGTGTGAATGGAGACTGATGGGCAGGAAACAGGACATTCCCAAGAGAAAGACCGTCTGGCAAGAGAGAAGCGGATCCCAGCAGGACGGGGCCGGGGTTGTCCCCAGGTCCAGGTGATAACCAACATCATATTGCAAGATTCGGATAGGCACTTTTAACTTTAAAACGTGGTGCCTTCATTTGTTTAAAATAGCATGTTTAGTTTGTTAGTGTTTTCATCGTCTGCTGTTCAAGCAAATATGTCCTCTATTTTCTCTAACTGCTATTGAATGTGACTGTTCTCATTTGAGGCAGCTATTGAAGTGCTGACAGAATCGTCTCTAGAGAGGGCTGCTACCTGCCTTCAACCAACTTGAAGATAATAAAGGAAAGGAGTTAACGCCTGAATTTCCAGAAGGTGTGGTATAAAACTATGCACATCATTCTTCCTTCTTCCCCACTCTTCTACCTAAAACAAGAGGGTCAATATAGAGTGTGTTCTAGGGACCTAAAACGGTCTATCCAGCAATGAGTCTTCAGGTGGGATTTAGGATTAACAGTCTTGCTTTATAAAATCAAATAGGTCTTGAGGTTGCCAGGTAAACCGATCAATCACTTATAATTAATCTAACAATCTCAACGGTCTGGAATGCATTTCTGTTTCTTTACTGTTTAATGTGTCTGAATTAGAACAATAAGTAAGTAGGATCAGTAAAATGAATGTGTCCTTTACGCCAGTCGCCTGAAAGTTTGAAAACTATCTTTCTCATGGAGAGATGGAGAAAATTCTAAGCCCTTTTATAATTTTTTCAAGTTAATCTAGTCGATATTTCCACACAATACATGAAGAATTCCAGTGACCAGACATTTAAAAAATGACCATTCCTGGCACTCTGAATTCTTTATTAATAGGAGGAACTATAGAGGCAGAGGGTGCAGTTTGAAGGGACAAAAACACATACAGAAAGTGTAGGCTCTGCTCTGGACGGAATTTTTTTCTTTCTAGTGTTCATCATTTTAAACATTTTCCCCTGCTTTTTCTTTGGGGAATGCTACAGAATTGTTTAATCATCTGGCTTCGGTATCTGACTGCCTACGGCTTCTATAGCCTTTCTTATCGTGATGTCTCACCATGTGTCACCCTTCCCAGACAGCTATAGGATCAGGATAAGAAAAATTATTTCTTCATGCTGTAGATCTGACAAAACCACAGGCCACTCACAGCCCACCAAATGAATGCCTAGCATTTAAAATCGACCTGAATTAAATGAAGCAGTTGATTATAACTGCTAGACACTCAATTTAGAAACTATGGCTTACAGAAAGAAACAACATATGACTATAGATTGTTCGTTTTGCATGAGAGGGAAAATGTGACGCTATGAACAAAATGAAATATTTTCTGAGGGGTGAGAGAATTCTAACAATTGCGGTGACCCAAGACATCTTTGTAAATGTGAAACTATGAAATGGGTATTTAAATGGCATTGACCTTAATATTTCTTCTCTGGAAATAAGCACAATCCAGTAAGAGACAAGGTTTAAACTTTTATTTCATATACCATGCCCATTATTAAAATACTGTGAATAAGGCAGAGAACAATCAAATAGAAAGGTGTTTTTTTTCCCCCTCTAGGTGGGAAAAATTTGCAGCATGGGTAATTAGACAATTCCTCTATCTAGACAATGCTTGAGATGTATTTGGTGATTGCCATCGGTTTACATTTACTCAAAAGCCTTGTGTATGAAGGTTTTGATGTTGCTTTTTTAGTGTAAGAAGCACTGTCAGGTCAGGACAGCCTGATTTGTTGTTTTCCTGATAGTGTAGGTTAAGAGTCTGGGCTCTCAAATGGCTGAGATGGAGGGATGTTTGACAGAGTGGCCTGTGAGTGCTGCTGAGATGCTGAGATGACAGATTAGATTGATGTCTTGATGGAGAGCAAAGAACTTACTGAGAGGGCTGTACAGCATTCTTGTGGGGGGAGGGGGGGGAGGCATTGGGGAAGTTCATTTCTTCACACTGACAGAAATGTAGAGTTTGTAATGTTTTCCTTTTGCAATCAGGTTTTCTATAGAACTTTATTAAACATTTAATTTAATCCTAGTCTATTATATTCAATACTAGAGGCCCAGTGCACAAATTTGTGCATGAGTGGGGTCCCCTGGCCTGGCGGGTGATCTGGGCTGTCTAGCCCAGTCCCATTGAGGCCAATGGAGGCTGGCCAGCTGGGGAGGGATTGTGGGAGGGATTTAGGGCATGTCCAGCCCTCTCGCCCAGTCCCGATTGGCCAGAACCCAGCAGCAAGCTAACCTACCAGTTGAAGTGTCTGCCCCCTAGTGGTCAGTATGCATCACCACTAAGTGTCGGTTGGACACTTAGTATATTATGCTTTTACTAGTATTATATAGGATTTCCACATATTATAGTAACACACCATCTAAAAATAATATAAATGCACATACTTAGTGTTTTTTAAAAAATTCTCTAAAGTTAAATGATATTTTTTATTTGAAATGTTCTGGACTTTTTTTCTATAAGCAGTATAGGGACTCAAACATTCTGTTTATTTTACTTTTAATGGAATTGCAGAGATAAGAAATCTGAATAATAAAGTGGCAATAGCTACATAATTGTCCATGATTCTCTAAATGCAAGTGAATTAAATGTTCCAATCAAAAGACATCGGGTGGCTGAATGGATAAGAGAACAAGACCCTCACATATGCTGCCTACAAGAGACTCACTTCAGATTAAAAGACACACACAGAACAAAAGTAAAGGCATGGAAGAAGATATTTTATGCAAATGGAAATTCTTTAAAAAGCTGGGGCAGCAATACTTATATCAGACAAAATAGACTTTACTAGTTAAACAAAGGCTATCATGAGAGACAAAGAAGGACCCCGCAATTCCACTTCTGGGAATTTATCAGAAGAAACTTAAAACATCAATTTGAAAAGATATATGTATCCTTATGTTCATTGTAGCAATATTTATAATAGCCAAGATGTGGAAGTAACCTAAGTGTCCACTGATAGCAAATGGATAAAGAAGGGGTACATATATGCAACAGAATATGACTCAGCCACAAAAAAGAGTAAAATCTTGCCATCTCTAACAACATGGACGGGCCTAGCATGGTAAGTGAAATAAGTCAGACAGAGAAAGAGAAGTATCATATTATTTCACTTATATGTGGAATCTAAAAAACATGATAAATGAACAAACAATACAGAAACAAGCTTATAGATACAGAGAACATTTTGATGGTTGCCAGATGGGAGGAAAGTTGGGGGGAAGGATGAAAAGGCAGAGGATTAAGATGTGCAAATTGCCAATTATGAAAACAGTCATGAGATGTAAAATATAACTTGGAAAAAAGTCAATAATCTGTATATATAAATGCCTAAGCGACTGAACAACCGAAATACTGGTTGACCAGTTGCTATGATGTGCACTGACCACCGGGGGCAGATGCTCAATGCAGGAGCTGCCTCCTGGTGGTCAGTGCCCTCCCACAGGGGGAGCGCCACTCAGCCAGAAGCTGGGTTCACAGCTGGTGAGTGCAGCGGTGGTGGCAGGAGCATCTCCCACCTCCATGCCAGTGCTAAGGATGTCCAACTGCCACCTTAGGCCCACTCCCACGGAGAGAGGGCCTAAGCCATCAGTCAGACATCCCCCAAGGGCTCCTGGACTGTGAGAGGGCACAGGCCAGGCTGAGGGACCTTCTCCCCCCCCCACCTCCACCCCCGCATGATTTTCATGTATCGGGCCTCTAGCATTATAATAACTATGGTGTCAAATAGGTACTAGACTTATTGGGGTGACCATAACTTACATAAATATCTAATCACTATGTTGTATACCTGAAAATAATATAATATTGTATGTCAACTATAATTGAAAAATTAAAAATATATTTAAAAAAACAACAGGAAAGTGAACCATGTTGCTTCTTTTTCTTTTCCTTCTCCTTCATGAACACCTGAAGTTACACAGGAAGTTGGCATGAAGCACAGTTTGAGACATATGAAACACAAAGTGTGCCCTATACTTCAAACAAAAAAGACATCTCGTGAGTATAACAGGAAAAAAGAGATATTTTAAAGAACAATGCTTAAAGATGGGGAAGGCCCCTCTAATCATTTCTGTTTTTAATTCCTTTGCCTGAAACTTTTCTTTAAAAAACTTTAACATTTAAATTTATTTTTAAAATTACAGTTGACATACATTATTATATCCATTTCAGGTGTACAAAACAGTGATTAGATATTTGTTTACCTTCTGAAATGATCACTCTGGTAAGTCTAGATGCCTAAAAAATTTCAACCCTTTAATCTATTAAATCTGTTAACATGATTCTTTGGATTGAGAACACTTAATGAAAAAAGCAAGTTCTAGAAAAATATGTCATCTAGAGCCTTATCTTATTCTCCCGTGAATATTCTACCAAGACAGCAATCATGTAAGCAAACAGTTAAGCAAGAGCTGCTGTGCTTATCCAGTTTCTACAATATGGGCAATGTGTTCTCAGTGAAGTCACATGCAGGCCTGGGGAACTGGAGCACTAAGGGTCTGAAGGAATCTTTCAGTGAAAACAGAAAGGGATGTAGGCACGCAGACAATACATGACCGAGATTTTGTTAGTAGGCAGAGGAGGGGATGTGTGGGAGGGACAAGCGGCTGAGAATAATTAGGTTTTAGAAGTTGGTACATTTGTGAGTAGAACTGGGCACCACACCCCCAAGACTTCTTGTCCTTGTGCTCCCATTTTTAAACACCTTTTTAATTGATTTTTTAAAAAAGGAGAGGGAGCGGGAGATGGAGAGGGAGAGAGAGATAGAGAGAAACATCCATATGAGAGTGAAACATGGAGATCAGTTGTCTCCTGCACACCCCCTACCTGGGATCAAGCCCACAACCTGGGCATGCCCTGGCTAGGAATCTAACCAGCAACCTTTTGGTGCACAGATGGTGCCAAATGAGTCACACTGACCAGGGCCCTTGCACTCACTTTTACAAAGCAACCTGAGGTCCTTTTTCTCTCATTTTGGGCAACAAACATGAAATTCATCTGGACAACCTCAATAGATCTAAGAGGCACTTTAAGTAAGTGTTTTGGAGAAGGCTCTCCAGTCTCCTGCAATTTCTAGAGTTTGAGGTTGCAGCTGGCTCCTTATGTAGAGCCAGTACCTTGGTGCCAATATGAAATTCACTGAAAGCTCAATTTCATACCTTATGTTTTCTTTAAAATAAATGCCCATTATCTTAGTTGTGTCTTATGAAACATTCTGGGGAAAGAAAAAATTTGAGGTAAAGTGCAGGATGCAAAACATGTGAAATAGCAAAGAACTAAATAGCTCATGAAAATTAACTTTAGAGACAGTTTTATAAAAACACAATAAAGAACCATCTTTGGGTCCCCAGAACCCCACAGTGGTTCTCAACCTTCCTAATGCCGCGGCCCTTTAATACAGTTCTTCATGTTGTGGTGACCCCCAACCATAAAATTATTTTCGTTGCTACTTCATAACTGCAATTTTGCTACTGTTATGAATTGTAATGTAAATATCTGATATGCAGGATGTATTTTCATTGTTCGTGACCCACAGGTTGAGAACCGCTGCGAGGACCAATTTCAGACCCCGCTTTCAGCTCCTGTAAATGCTTGATCTTTAATGGAACTGGCACAGTGATAGTCCAATCCCACATTCACCACCAGTTCTGGTAGTGCTATAATTTAATTTAATGAGATTAAAGAGGGCTCTTCAGCGCTAGAGATTCAGGTGGTGGTATACCACAGGAGGAACTCCTACAAAGGCATTCCGTTATGGACCACGGAGGCTGGGAAGTCTCGGCATTAATGCCCGTGCCTGCTCAGATTCTCCACGAGGCCTTCCACACCATTTCAAAGAGCAGCTCAAGAGGAGTGCAACCTAATCTCAGCTTGAACCTCTTTGGCAGGGATAAAGGCTGGAGAAGATAATTTAATTGGCGAGACATAAGAGGATCCAGTGTGACTCTATGAAATGGTATCCAAGTCGCACAGACGTCTTTCAGCACAGAAGTGCTGTGCAGCCGCTTGATAAAACCGGGCGCTAATGTGAGCCAAGAAACAGCAAAACACACATTTCCTTCCTGATTGTGGAGGCCTCCCTGTAAATGCAGTGAATTCACGAAGGGAGGTTTTTAAATATGGTTGGACGAATCTGGCCGTGGTCTCATTTGATAAAGCCATTGGAATCTCCGCAAGCTATTCACTGCGAGTCCAACACTTCTCTCAGAAAGGAGCAGGTATTTCCAGGGCAACATGCTTTGATTGCATTTTCCTATGCGCAGGTTCTTTGAAAAGAATGTTAAATGTTTCAGTGAGATCCGAATATCCAAATATGTACAAAAATAATAAGGACTGTAGTTTGCACTTATCCAGCAGCTTCTGTCTGAGGAGCTCAGACGTTATTTCATTACCCTTTAAAGTCTTATCGGGAAGTGGTTTAAGTGGAATCTATCTATTTACATTTTATTCCAAGTAGAACTTGGTGAAAGAATGTGCCAAAAAGTTGCAAGCATTTAGGAAACCTTGTGATAAGTTCATTCAATATGCTGAATTTCACCCTAAAGTCATACAAATCAAGAGAATAAAGTCTTTTTTTTTTTGCATCAACACTTAATTGATAGAATTTTCCTTAGTATGCTTTACTCCTTTCCACCTGATTTCTCCCTGCCTGTTCTGACTCCAGGGTAAACGAAATAAAAGAACCCATTTACAGTCAACTTTCAAGTGATAAGAAGCTGTCTGGGAAGGCTCAGAAGTATTGACTCAAAGAAGCCTGATAAATACAGAAATAGATGGTTTAGTAGTCAAAGCAAAAACCCAAATACAGGTTTCTTACAGCAAGGTGGAACAATAATACATGGTAGTGCTTCCCATATTTGAGTAATATATAGACTTCTTCTGAAGCATGGATTCTTAACCATTTTTATCCCATAAGCAACTTGGATAGTTTGGTGTAGCTTTTGGACCTTTTTTTCAGAATAATGTTTTTAAATGCCTGAAAATTAAACTCAAAGGCTTACTGCAAAAATCAGTTATACACAATTATAGTAATCAAAATGTTTAAAAATCATAATGTTTAAATAGCTGCATCTTTAGTAACACAATAAGTAATAAGATCTTGTATCAGGTTTGATGACTTCTGTAATTTTGAATTAGATGAGCTTAAAATGTATTCAAGATTTTCACAATCACTGTAATTTTCTGTAAAAATATCAACCTGTTTTTTTTTTTTGCCAGTACAGTCATACATAGCATAACAACATTTTGGTCCATGATGAACTGCATCTATGATGATGGTTCCATAAGATATAATGAAGCTGAAAAATGCCTATCGTCTAGTGATGGTACAGCCTCCTAGCACAATGCACTGCTCACGTGTTTGTGGTGATGCTGGTATAAACCCACTGTGCTGTCAGTCGTATAAAATACAGTGCATGCAATATGTATAGTATATCATACTTGATAATGATAATACATGACTGTGTTACTGGTTTATGTATTTATTGTACTATTCTTTATATTGTTATTCTACAGTGTACTTTTTCTACTTATAGAGAAAGTTTGCTTTGAAACATTATGCCATGTATGTGGACAGCAGCCTCATATATCTGGTGTTTATTGTGTCTCTTCATTGCATCATTTTCTCTTGTGCTTGATTTACTCTCATGTTTTATAAATTCAGAACAGCCTAAGGATACAGTGTTTATAAAGTCTACAGTAGCGGGCAGTAATGTCCTAGGTCTTCACATTCACTCACCACTCACTCACTGACTCACACAGAGCAACTTCCAGTCTTGCAAACTTTATTCACGGTAAGTGCCCTCTACAGGTGTACCATTTTTCATCTTTATATTTTATTTGTTACTATTGCTTTTCTGTGCTTAGATATATGTTTAGATACACAAATCCTTTCCATTGTGTTATAATCACCTACAGTATTCAGTGCAGTAACATACTCTACAGGTTTGTAGCTTAGGAGCAATAGGCTGCACCATATGGCCTAGGTGTGTATAGGCTATGCCATCTAGGTTTGTGTAAGTGCACTCTGTGATGTTTGCACAACAGCAAAAATCACTTAACGGTGTATTTCTCAGAACATGACTGTCATTAAGGAACGTGTGACTGTATTCATTTTAGAAAGAAATGGTATATTTTATTTAGAAGTCAGTGAAAATAAAATATGTAATTATTTTCTCATCTGTCTTCAAGAACTTCACATTAAGAAGTTATAATGGAGGGACTGAACAAAAAGAAACAAAAAGAGAAAGAACTCATGGACATGGACTACAGTGTGGTGGTAGTGGCGGGAGGAGGGTGGACGGAGGTGGAAGAGGATATGTTTGGGATAAATGGTGATGGAAAAAAATAAAAAAATAAAATAAAACATATAAGTAAAAAGAAATTCATTTCCTTTTGAGTACACAGTTGGAATCTGACTCAACGGAAGTACCCCATTTCTAACAAGGCCATTTTCTGACCAGGAAGTTCTCACTATAAACAGTCAATTAAATGTCCCCATTCCCTCTGTTTTTCCCAGAATTATGTAAAACTAGTGGCCCAGTGCACACATTTGTGCACATTGAAAGGAAATAAATTAGAAGAAATATTTTAATATCGCTCTTCACCCTTTCTCTATAATAGAAGTGTCAACCAAATTCACGATCAACAATGATCTGCTCTCCCAGAATAAAAGGGCTAACACCAGGGACTTGGCAAATAAAAAAAAACCCAACTATGATAAAGGTACAATGCAAGAGGGAAAAAAATGACTGGTGTGTTAAGGAAGTGAAATATAATACATGGTTGAAAAGTTAGAAAAGTTGGTTTTACAGTAGATACTATTTAAAATCATATTATGGATACTCTCCTGACATAGGAAAAAAAAATAGTGCCCAGGAGAAGAGAAAATACAAATATGAGGAAATTCAAGATGTTCAATTCTAGTGAAATAGAGGGTTTGAATCAGAGAGTAGAAAGTTATAAACTGAGAAGATGCATTGGAACCATACTATATAAGGCTTTAAATTCTGGGTTGAGGAATTTGTAGTTAATTCAACAGAAATGGGAAGCTATCCAACATTTTTGAAAAGAGGGGGAATGAGTCAACTGAGCTGTAATTTAAGCAGAATTCTTTGTCAGGTTGGCTGCTGCAGGGGACAGAGATTAAACAGTGAGCCTCTCCCATTGGGTGAGGCAGGTACTGGGGTCTAATCAAGGGGTAGCTTCAGGAATGGCCTGGTGGGTAAGAAGAAAGCCAGAAGGAGGCGAGTGTGCATTGCTGGGAAGGGGGCATGTGTTGGGAGGCGTTGCTGATAGATATTTGAATACTTAGCAGTTAGAACTGGAGGCTGAAGCTGAGTCTCTTTTCAAAAATATTAAAAAAATATACTGATCTCTCTATAACACACTGGTAACACAACAAATAAAATTTTTGGATATTACCCCAATATTTCTTTACCAGTTCAACTTACTGAACTGGATGAAATGCCTACAAAAATAAGGAATTCAGAGGCTATAGAGAAAACTTTGTTCTCCTTTATATTTTTCTGTCTTCCCTTAAAAAAAAGAATGTCTTAAAGCAATAATACCTTATTTGTTAAGAATAATAAATATGCTTTGGCACTGATGTTGAAGTGTGGGTTATTTTATGCTTAATCTCAATAGCAATTAAATTTGAGCTCATGCTCTTTAAAACTATCTGGGTCTATTTAATTTAGTGTGCCAGCATATTTTATATTTCCAATATAACAAGTCACTCCTCATTAGATTAGCTCACTTCTGGATAATCCTAGATAAAATTGTATGCCCCAGGATGCTCCACCTCAAAAGGAACGATTACCTTTTAATGACTACACCCTGTCATGCTTTATTGCTTTGGAAAATGTAACATGTATCCCAGAGAAGCCTGTTTTAATTCCACAGACATGCATCAATATGTAGGTTGGTCTAAACTTAGATGAAACATCCCATCACTGTCAAACTCACTCTTGTCAGATGCACTACATTTTTATAAGTAAATGTATCTGGTTTGATTCCTGATCATGTTTAGTTGAATAAAATGTAAATGTTATCTTGTGAATTCTTCCTGTGGCATATGCATCTTGGATGTATGGGAGAAAATGAGAACAGAGATCTCAGAAGTTAACAATATGAATAAATATATGATAGTGACAGGAATTTGACATGCATAATAAATGAATGGCATGGCAAATGAGGCATCTAAATGACCAAACAAATCTATACTCTGCATAACAAAATGAAATGCAGGAACAATGAAGGTGGAAAACGAGAGGAAATTGCATTAGAAGCCAGATAAATAAATGTTTCAAATACATATTTTAAAGATAATAAGGGATGAAATTACTTCTAATATAAAATTCCAGTTATTTAGCAACAGTTGTTATTTACTAATAAAAAAGAGAGAGGGCAGAAGGAATTAGAAACAACAACACAAACCCTACAAATGAATATATACAGTTCTAACAATGTCACTAAAGTCTACTAAAAATTCCATCATCCTACCTCTTTAAAAAATATTTTTATTGATTTAAGACAGGAAGGTAGAGGGAGAAGAAATAGAAATATCAATGATGAGAGAGAATAATTGGTCAGTTGCCTGCTGCTCGTCCTACATTATAGATTGAGCCTGCAATTTGGGCATGTGCCCTGACCGGGAATCAAACTATGACCTCCTGATTCATAGGTCAACACTCAACCACTAAAAACATGATACTGGCTGGGCCATCATCCTACCTCTTGATTTTCTTTGGTATATAAGATGCCATTTCCCCATTTACTATAAATATTCTTTTAGTATCCACTGGTATAGAGAACAAGCGCTCTTGAGTTTGGGCATTTGCTGAAGCCGATCATAGTGGCAGGGGAGGGAAAGTCTTAAGTAATCTTTCTCTCCTGTCACAAGGAAAACACTAAAGGGTTTATTCCAGCTTCATTAAAAACAGAAGAAAGAAGCGACCTCAAAGTACTGTCTCAATCTCACATTTAAGAATGAGGAAGTGGTCTTAGGCAACCAGCCTTGGCTTTTAGTTATTTTGGGCTTTTTTATCCAGAACCTCTGGAATACAAGTTCTTTGGTAATATGCCTACACCATCACTTCTTTTGCTTGCTCGCTTGCTTATCAATCAATCATCAATCAGTCAATTAATATGATTTTATTTAAAATATATACTTTTGTAGTAAATACATGAAAGAACAGCACAAAATGAGCGCATGGAAACTAATGGAATCTACCAGATGTATTAGTCTCGAGTGTGGATATTCATTTGTTCATTAATTCATTCAGTAAATATATGTGTCCAGACACTGGCTTAGGTATAAGGGCAGAATGCACTTTAAAGAGGATGGAAAATAAAACCTTAATCAATATTTTCATTTTTCATCCCCAGCATTTACTCAGTGACCAGGAGATAGGAGATCCTGTATAAATTTTAATTTAATGAATTAAAGAATGTGATGAGAAATCAAATGAGACAAGGAATTCAGTGTAGCAATTAGTTCAGTTTGCTGGTAGCACTCTTTAGTAGAACATTATTATACTGAATGTTCTATTAGCTACATTCACCACCATAAACATTGACTAAGATCATCCCAAATGACTCCACGTTTCCAAGGTTCTCAGGCAAACCTCTCAATAGCTACAGCACACAATTGCAAGCTCAGTTAATTGCAACCTGCTACTGATGCAGGTGTATAGTGGAAACAATTAAACAAGCGTTTTGAAAATTAAGCCTTTGAGGAAGTTACTGAAAGAGTCATGGATATTAAAGTTGAGAAAGATCCGATTGTGCTATGTAATTCATCCCTCGAGGACTGGAATGAGATTGTCTTTGGCAGCCCACTTTTCCATATATTTTCCTACTTGAAGTTTGAATGACTCAAACAAAAGGGTTTCTAACACTCCCATTGGGACAATATTATAAAAGACCTCATTATTAAGATGTGTTTTTTGATATACATCCTGAATTTTTCTTTGCTTAATTTCACCCCATTAACCCCCATTACACCTCCCTGGGGCAACAATAAACAATTTCAGCTTCTTCTCTGAAGGTGTACTCTTCAGAGACTGCTCATTCCTTCCTGGCGTGATATATGCACCCCAGCTGTGCACCTCAGTTCCTTTACTCTGTTCACCAGCCAATCGTGGCCTTCTCATCACTTTTATTTCCTTTCTTTGAATGCCATCTAATCTCTAGGAATTTTGACTCTTGATAAAAATCCTCATATGCTTCGTACCCATTGTGGTCCATGCATATGAACTCTGATGATATAATAAGCTATTTCTCTCCAGGTTGAACTGGGAACAGGAGTGTGCAAAAATAATTCTTAGTGTAAATGGCATGCATGAAAAGCTAAAATGACAGAAATTACATTCTTGTTAGGATTTTCATCTTTCTGAATACAATTTTGTGCTCAAGAGATGATCTTGGGAGGCTGTGTCTGCAGTATTGTTATTGTACTGGCTGATTTATAATCAGACTGTGCAGTTTAACAAAGCTGCATCTTTCATTCAGAAAGCGGTTTTGCTTTGCAGACAAGGTGACATGAAACACTTGCCCTCTTAAAAGAGGATTAGAGACTTTGACACTCTAGAGCCCATTTTGGTACAATCACTAACAAGAAGCCAGTTTCCACTTTCATATAAGAAAGATCTCTTTAGGAGATATCCAGCTTAATTAACTGAGAAATGACAAGGATGACAGAATTTCACACAGATAAGTATGACTCACTAGAAAGACCCTAACCTGATCTGACCTCTTTAGTTAAAAACTGGCCAAAAGAAGTGTTTAAAATTATGCCTGACCGTGAGTATTAAGAGCCAAGAGGACAAGAAATTAAAGTAATAGTCATCTAAAATTTGAATATTTTTGTTTATTTTGCTTATGCATGATCTATGAAATACTTAAAATATCTTAGCATATATGTCAGAATTCATCCATAAGTTTGATTTGATAAATATAATTTATTTAATAAATACAGTCCATTTCATAAGCAGACTTTGTATTGACCCTCATTGAATGTGTGCTTACATATACACTCTTCACTAAACCTGTTGTATCAGTAGTATAGGAATGCGTATATGAGCTCCATTGGCCAGAGAAGCTCTGCCAGATAATTGCAGGATACAATTGGTTGGTTATCATAAACCTTCACACACACATACATGCACACACAAGATCAATATACAATTTTGATAACCATAAAGTTTGATCATCTTCAGAATGGAAGATATAACAAGGAGTAGACGGGAGTAAGAAAGAAGAGAAAAATAAAAGCAAGCCTGAAGAAAATAAAAGAAGATACACTAGGAAGAAGGTAAGCGAATAACTTTTCTACCATTACTCCCCACTACTTACGGTGATGTCTGGAGTGTATTTTAGGGAATTGAGGAATCAAGAGCTTTGGATAAATGTAAAGAGCAAAGGTGAAAATATGCCCCAAATATTAGGATTTAAAAATTCTTCTGAAAGATACCTGAGCTTAATCACAATGCTCTCCCAAGAACAGTATGTGAGTCTCCCCTTCTATATCACCTCTTCTGTATTTAGAAGAATAGAAATGAAGTGAAGAGGTGGACCCTATAGTGGGGTTGTGACTGCCATTGCCTTTAATTTGAAAAAAATGGGATTTGAAAAGTAGAGCTATACAATATTTTTTAAGGAATAATTTTTCTGAAATATGGACACTTCTACATATATGTTATATGAAGCCGCATTTAAATCTCTACTTTTTAACCCAAGTATGCCTTTACACCTAGGCTTCGGCCATATACTTACTCTACTGCAAGCAAGGACTCGCTAGGTTCACTTTGCACATCTGTAGACCTGCTGAGGTGCAGCATGATTGATAGATCCCATTAAGGAATTTATTCGCTCATGCCTATCCTGCTCTTCAAGGGGCATTTCCAACTCATCCCTCCTGAAACACACAGTTAGCTTCCTACTGACCATGCCTTGACTAAACTTTAGACATACCTCTTCCAGACTCTTGGCCCCTGACCTCCCTTTTCTTAGAGCGCTTACTTTAGAAAATGGTTATTTGTAAATGCTTTCTCTGCCCCATTTGGGATGTAAATCTTTTTTTTTCAACTTAGAATTTATATATTGTGTCATTTCCATAGCAAAGTATTCTTAGAAAGATATATGTTTGATTCTTGTCATATTTGAGGTTAAGAAAGAAGTATCTCTAAATTATCTAACGGTGGAATTCTTGATAGGGTTAACTGCAAACAATGGATCATCAACTGTGTAAATGTTGACCTAATATACATCCACTTAAACTATTACTTTGTACTCATTTGTAAATATATGCCTTTTTAAAAATTAAGGTGTAATTCACAAACTATTCCATTTGCCCTTTTAAAGTATACAATTCAGTGGTTTTTAGTATATTTAGGAGGCTGTGCAGCCATTAGAACTATCTAATTCCAGAGTATTTTCATCACTCTAAAAAGAAACCCTAAATGTCCATCATCAAAAGAGGGGATATCATTCAACCACAAAAAAGGAATAAAATACTAACGTGTGCTATAATGGATGAACCTTGAAAACATGACCCTAAGTTCCATGTGAAAGAAGCCAGACACAAGAGGCCACATATTGTGTGATTCCATTTATACAAATAGGTAAATCCAAGGGATGCAAATCTTTTTGAAAGCTTCTTGCGGGTCTTACAAACCAGGGATACCTTCCTCTGGGTCCTGGGGGCCATCCCTTTGACATCTGAAAGCATCAAGAAAGAGAGCACCCCACTCTCCTAGTTTCTGTGGGAGGATAGGAGCTTAGCTTCATTGGGCACCCTCCTCCAGCTTGTAATGCAGCTGTCATGTAGAGACTAGAAAGTTAACTTTTCCTTTGGGTAGGGCCAATGAGTAAACTCATAGCTTTGACATTAGGGAATCTCCAAGTATGTCTTATTGAGACTAAGTCAGCTGTTGAAACTTCCCTGTGTACACATTTGGCTTTCTTGTTTACTATTATTAAATTGATTGGCTTTCTAAGAATTAGCTACTAACCATGTAGAAACCCAAAATATTAGTTTTTTTAAAAAAATTATGGTATCTTTTTTTAACATTCTGTCAATCTGCACTGAGCACTCACTACATACAGAACACAGAGCCCTGCTTGAACAAAGGTAACAAGGAAATGGAAGGAACAGCCTTTTAGGAGTTTACTATGGTTACAGAGATAAAGAGGCAAACACAGACATTGCCATTTAGTGGCAAGACCACCAAAGAGATAAAAAAGATAAAATTACGCACAGTCAGAATGGTATACTTACAAGATAAATATATTTAGTTTCAATACAGCATATATAAGACACCCCCAAAAATGTATTCACACTTTACAGCTGATAGCTCAATTGATGTTCCTTTCTTTTCAGATTTAACTTATTGGAATTGATAATTATTCAAAGTGTGTAAACATTTTTGGGACACCCTATATTTATTAAGTATGTACTATGTGTTAGTTACTATGCTAGGTGTTCCATCCATCCATCCATCCATCCGAAACAGGAATTTCTAGAGGTGAAAAAAGATGGGTTTAGGAAATTTTAGAAATTTTAAAAATTAAGGGGACCATGGAAGAAGCACAGGGCTGCAGAGAAGCAGACGGTATATTTCCATAGAATAGGGGAGCTGAAAAGCTGCAACAGGTACATTTCCATAGAATGAGGGAGCTGAAAACAGCAAAAGGTCTATATTTACAAAATAAAGGAAGGAGGTGAGAAAAACCTCACATGTCCTATGTGAAAGTCTTGAGTTCAGAAGTTACTATACTAACCAGTCCAAAGGAATAGTGACTAATCAGAGGGGATATCAAGGCACAAAGACCTGCAGACTTTATAAACCATGGAAACGGACTCAATAGGAGTCTGTGCTGTGAGATCCTTTCCGCCTCCCACATAGGAGTCTGTACTTGTTCTTCAATAAATTTTCACCTTTGCTCTACCACCTTCTATGCGTGGTTTTCATTCTTCGATTCCCATGGACAAAGAACCCAGGAACCATTCTGCCCAGGGGGAACACCGCATGTTGCAGTCCAGAAATCCTGCTTCACATCCATCCATCCAAACTTTTTATAAATGAATAATTTGTATCTTTTGTTAAGTGGTATAGAAAAATGACAAGACATTCTTGTACTCAAGAATTTCATAATGCACTAGAGGGCACAGATAGGTGTGCGCATTAACCCTAAAATGTACTAAATACTAAGTACCAAGGCTTGAGATTAACTATATCCCAAGTTAGGCAGGCTAGGGATAACTTGAGAAGAGATGGTGAACTGAGGTCTGAAAAAAAATTAATTTCTTTAGGGGAGTGGTTCTCAACCTGTGAGTCGCCTAAGACCATCAGAAAACACATATATAATTACATATTGTTTTTGTGATTAATCACTATCCTTTAATTATGTTCAATTTGCAACAATGAAATTGGAGGTCACCACAACATGAGGAACTGTATTAAAGGGTCGCGGCATTAGGAAGGTTGAGAACCACTGCTCTAGGGCAAAGAATAACATTTAGCTAAGGCCTATTAAATGACAAACACTGTGTTATATGCTTTTAGGTATTTTACTTCCAAGCCTCAACATATCCCTGCAAAGAAGGTTTTAATAATCTTATTTTACTCCCAGGCCAGCAAGGCATCTGGTGGTTTAGTAAGTAGCAGAGTGACTAGTTCAAATTTAAATCAAAGTGGCTTCAAGCTTATTCTATCTCTATTGCACCACATGCATCTGAAGAGAAGGGAAGAGGAAGTCCCATCCAGGCAGAAAGAGCACATGCAAAGAGAAGCACAAAATGGCACAGACATTTACAAGCATTTTGGACGCTGTAGGCAATGAGTAGGAAATTGTGAGAAATGGGGCCCAAATTATGAAGAATTAGATTTGTCAGATTTCATTGTGTGGGATTTGGATCTACAATAACGAAGAATTTTAGGCAGAGGACAAGGGTGTGAGTTAACTATCATAGCTCCCTGGAGGTTGCATTGGAACTGGGAGAGCATTTGGGGAACTGTCCAATAGACCAGGTAAACAAAGATGAACCCCAGCACCAAGGCTTATCGGGAGTCTTCATATAGTGAGGAACTCTCCAAAGATGTCAAGTTAATGACATATTTTTAATTTACTTTATCCTGCAGAAATTGATGGCTTTCTTGTTGTGGTAGGCAGAGTAAGGCTCCTCAATATGCCACCTCGTATTCCCTGGAACCTGTGCACCTGTTACTTCGCGTGCCTCCAGGATCTTGGCAGATTGGATTCCTGTCACCGATCTTGAGATGGGGAGAGCATCCTGTCTGTTGCAGGTGGGCCCAGTGATCACATGAGCCCTTTAAAGCACACAACCTTCCTAAATGAGATGCGGCATGAGAAGAATGCCACTCGCCGTTGCTGGACTTGAAGATGGAGGAAGGAGACTGACTACAAGTCAATAGAACTGGTGGTCTTTATAAGCTAGGAACAAGGAAATGGCCACCTCAGTCAGACAACCTTAAAGAACTAAATTCTTCCAACAATCTGAATGATAAAAGGCATAAAATCTCCCCTAGAGCCCCAAGAAAAGAATGCAGCTCCAATGACACTGATTTCAGCTCAGTGAGACTCTTCTGGACATCTGACCTATAGCGTTGTGAGATAATACCTTTTTGTTGTTTTAAACAACTAAGCATATGGTAATCTGTTACAGCTGTAATAGAAAACGAATACACTTGCACAATAATGTCAGAGCTGGGGGAAGCAGCAAATGGCTCCAAAGAAAGATTTAAAAAATATTTTCACACAGGGGCAGTAAACTCAATGGAGAAAATAGCACCCCCCCCCCCCGAAAATAAGGATACAGGATCCCAGTATTGTTATCATCTCTGAACAGGAGGAACCAAAAGGTCAAGTCTATGTTTCACTCTAGAATCTTTTTTAAAAAATATATATTTTATTGACTTTTTTACAGAGAGGAAGGGAGAGGGATAGAGAGTTAGAAACATCGATGAGAGAGAAACATCGATCAGCTGCCTCCTGCACACTTCCTACTGGATATGTGCCCGCAACCAAGGTACATGCCCTTGACTGGAATTGAACCTGGGACCCTTGAGTCTGCAGGCTGACGCTCTATCCACTGAGCCAAACCGGTTAGGGCACTCTAGAATCTTTTAAAAGAAGTGAAGAGAGCATGGTAGCCGCTCTGGGTGTTAAAAGGATGCCTGTGGATGTTAGCAGAAATGCTTATGTTCCTCTGTGCTTCCTTCATTTATTCACTCACTCATGCTCAAATACTTGCTGAGCAGCTCTGAGGGTTAGTTAGGTGCTGGACGTCCCCCTACAGAACTCCCAGCTAAATGGGGGTGGAAAGGACTATAAATAGCTGCAGCATCGGAAAAGCTGAGATAAGTGCTTACAGGAATTGCTGATCACAGTGCTTCTCCACAGTACCTGTCTGGGACCTGTGCACCACTGGCCTATGATGACAACGTACAGAGCTAAACGTTAAGAAACTTGATAGCAAATGGACAGAGTGATTTTATGTCTGTTGAATCTAATTATAAAAACAGGCTTATTTTCATGTTTTAAATGTATTTTTTTGATAATTTACTTTTCCTATACTTTATAGAACATCCCGTGTGATACGCTGGAGAAAAAACAACAATCCTAGAGAGTTTATTGATCCAGAACAGCAGTTCACAACCTGTGGGTCGCGACCCCTTTGGGGGTCGAACGACCCATTCACAGGGGTCGCCTAAGACCATCGGGAAACACATGTATAATTACCTATTGTTTTTGTGATGAATCACTATGCTTTAATTATGTTCAATTTGTAACAATGAAAATACATCCTGCATATCAGATATTTACATTACGATTCATAACAG
>NW_006383010.1:4876731-4877281 GCF_000327345.1 Myotis davidii | reverse complement strand
GAGCTTGGGCTAACTTTCCTGGGACCTTTACAGCTCTGGCTTCAGTATACCCTCTCTCCTTCACACTAAGCTCTTCGCTGATAAGGTGCAGCTGGTGAACTCCATCGCTCTCTGGACCAGTCAGGTTTTCACATCATTATTAAGTTAATTAACAGAAGGCTGAATTATGGCTGTAAAGTCATTACTGGAAGAATCCCCCAAATCATTACAAAACAGTGTTTTGTGATTAACTGGTTATGAAATTGGCACAATGAAAACCTAACACACAACCTGATGGAATTCTAAGACATGAGAAAGGCCTGATGGGGGTCAGAGCTCAGGGGACACATGTATCCCCTGAGCTCTGTCCTTAATGTAGCATCTCTCCACCCAAGGGCCTTGTCCTACAAATCTTATTGAAACATCCATCTTATATAAAAACTGCTGTTTGAAGTTTTAACCCTGCTATTTTGGCTTCTGTATACACTTGCTTGCTTAAGTAATAAGGAAAATAAAACTACTCCCATTCCAGAGAGGCCATAAACTGTGCCCCAGACAGAGTTGGCAGTGC
>NW_006383010.1:4875333-4876227 GCF_000327345.1 Myotis davidii | reverse complement strand
TGGGACCTTTACAGCTCTGGCTTCAGTATACCCTCTCTCCTTCACACTAAGCTCTTCGCTGATAAGGTGCAGCTGGTGAACTCCATCACTCTCTGGACCAGTCAGGTTTTCACATCATTATTAAGTTAATTAACAGAAGGCTGAATTATGGCTGTAAAGTCATTACTGGAAGAATCCCCCAAATCATTACAAAACAGTGTTTTGTGATTAACTGGTTATGAAAATGGCACAATAAAAACCTAACACACAACCTGATGGGATTCTAAGAAGTGAGAAAGGCCTGATGGGGGTCAGATCTCAGGGGACACATGTGTCCCCTGAGCTCTGTCCTTACGTAGCATCTCTCCACCCAAGGGCCTTGTCCTACAAATCTTATTGAAGCATCCATCTTATATAAAAACTGCTGTTTGAAGTTTTAACCCTGCTATTTTGGCTTCTGTATACACTTGCTTGCTTAAGTAATAAGGAAAATAAAACTACTCCCATTCCAGAGAGGCCATAAACTGTGCCCCAGACAGAGTTGGCAGTGCTGGCACCAAGCCACGCCTTGAGATACGGTCTCACGGCTCCTTCCCTGCATGCAGGCCTTCTTTCTCAGAAGGCCCGAAGTCTCATTCCAAATTTGGGAGACAAAGGACTGGAAAAAGTACAAATAGAGAAAGTTTCCTCCATGTTGGGGGCTCAGAATTTGAAAGACTCATTTTTCTCTGGGTCTGTGCCTAATTATAATAAAATGTAACTCCCTTTCTCTAAGCATTGCTTGGTTTTTCTCCGGTTTTCTGTAACATTATGGGACAATTAAAAATATTAAATATTATCTTTGAAATTGTTTTAGAAGTTTAATATTACTATGAATACATCTAAAGTAGTAGTCATAGATGGAAATAACCGTGA
>NW_006383010.1:4872559-4874495 GCF_000327345.1 Myotis davidii | reverse complement strand
TTTTGGTACCTATAAAATTTTCACTACTTAGAACTATCCTGAATATTAGATTTATTTTTAAATTTCTCTACAAAATTCTGTCATATTAAATGTTAAAATCCCACCCAGTGATGGACAAATTGAATGCCTGGTAGTGTTTACATATCTACTCTCATATATTCCTCTAAAAAGTCTTTTTGTAAAATCATCTTTAATTTTAAGTATGTGAGAATATTTACATATTCTGTAACTCACTTTCCCATTTTTTTAAATCATATTTTTTATTTTCTTTAAATTCTATTTTTGGGTGTTTTATAATAGACACAATAATAATAAGTATATCTCGCATGTTATACCTCTTGCTGTGTACCAACTAGTGTTTTTAATGCTTCACATATATTATTTTAACTTTTAAAACACCCAATATACATATACTAGCATCCTTATTTAAAGGATCAGGAAGCTGAAGTACAGATAGGTTAAGAAACTAACATAAAACCAATTAGCTAATAAGTGACAGAATCAAGATTTATTAGTACAGTAGTACATATACTTAACATACATAAATCACTACTTTTTATTTTCCATTTTGATCTCATTTCAATTAAAATCCTCCTTTGGGAACTAGACATATCTTTTGCAGTAACTGAACATTTTAGAGTATCCTGCATTAGACTAATTTATCTTCTCCACTATAGTATTAGGTGTCTGAAGAAAATTACTCGGGGGTAGGGGGGGGGAGAGAATCAGAAAGGAATCCAAAGATCTCCCAGCAATACGAAAGTGGTTTGGTATTCAAGCCAGGCAATTTACGGGCTGATGGGATCTTTGTTAATTGTGTGAGACATTTGGCCTTTACTGGAAAATGGAGTTAACATGTAGCCAAGGATGACATCTCCCTGTTTGAACTCTACCATCTTAAGGACATTTCTTGGAAATCATTTTAGTTTTATGCTTCTAAATGGACAGCATCTATCTCTTTAGTGCTGATAGGAAAGTGCTGATAGAGCGATGTGTTGGCAAACATCTCTGCCCAAATCAGCGTATTCCGCAACCGTGACCACTGCTAACTTAGTAGAAAAGGTTTACATCATCATTTAATCAGTTGATGGGGCCCCCATGTAACCCCAAATGCACAAAATAGAATAGATGTAATGTTACTTGCTTTCAAAGTGGTTGGGAATTAATTTCTAAATTATAAGCTTTCTGGAAATGTCTGATGATTACTATGTGGATATTAGCTAAGGGCCCATTCCAAAGTTTGAGAGAAAAGAGAAAAAAAATAAATAGATGCAGACCTACTAATTTTTTTTAACAGAGTAACAGAGGGAATTTGGGAAGTTACAAGTTCAATCAAAGTCATTTGGATGAAATGTGAGCAACTAGAAATGTTACACATAATCACATCATCAGAGACTCAGATGGTCTTCTTGTAATACAGATCTGCCCCTCTTTCCACAAAATAAATAAAAATAAAGGTCGGAGAATAAGGACTTGTCTACTTCACCCTGTACACAAACCAGGTAAATGTATGTGCACGGGGACCAAAAATACTATTCTTATTTATCCTTAGCAGGCGACCCTGTTTTAATTCCATAAGCCATTTGTCAAAGTAACCATTGTACTCTTGTTTCCAATCATCCTCAAAGAAAACAGAACTGGGAGGAAAAAACAAATTTGTTTCTTGCTATTGCTTGCTCTTTAATGTTGATTTTGCTATAATTTTTCTAATAAAATTGGATAATCACTATCTTTTCTGATGGATAGTTTTATTTTTCATTATAAATTAATATATTGGTCATTAACATTTTTTTTTAAATTAAATCTTTATTGTTCAGATTATTACATTTGTTCCTCTTTTTCCCCCCATAATTCCCCTCCTCCCAGTTCCCACCCCACCCCTGCCCTCACTCCCCACCCACTGTCCTCATCCATAGGTGCACGATTTTTGTCCAGT
>NW_006383010.1:4869427-4871299 GCF_000327345.1 Myotis davidii | reverse complement strand
AAGAAAAATAAAGGTCAGAGAATAAGGACTTGTCTACTTCACCCTGTACACAAACCAGGTAAATGTATGTGCACGGGGACCAAAAATACTATTCTTATTTATCCTTAGCAGGCGACCCTGTTTTAATTCCATAAGCCATTTGTCAAAGTAACCATTGTACTCTTGTTTCCAATCATCCTCAAAGAAAACAGAACTGGGAGGAAAAAACAAATTTGTTTCTTGCTATTGCTTGCTCTTTAATGTTGATTTTGCTATAATTTTTCTAATAAAATTGGATAATCGCTATCTTTACTGATGGATAGTTTTATTTTTCATTATAAATTAACATATTGGTCATTAACATTTTTATAAATTAATATATTACTATTGGTTTTACAGCAAACTCTGGCTATGGTCTATATCAATGAATTTAATGAGTCTCTTGACACCAATTTCCTCTGGCATCCTAGAATGTCTGGAAGCCTGAGATAAATAGTGAACTGTGATGATAACAGATGAGACCCCCTTGTTTGGGTTGGGGGTGGGCAGTGAACTTACCAAAAATACCTTCAACTTTTCTAATTTCAGCGCTGCCTCTAAGGGTCATGGGCTTCATAGAATGGGAGAAACAGGATAGAGGGCAGAAGGAATAAAGGCTGAGGCATGGATTTTTACTCATCACACACATAACATTCTCAATTCTTAAACAATTCATCATCAATATCTAAAAACAGTGAGGGCTTATTCAATTCTAAATTTTATTTGTGTAGTGGTTTATTTAAAAAAAATATTTCTATTGATTTTTAGAGAGGAGAGAGAGAGAGAGAGAGAGAACGAGAGAGAGAGAGAGAGAGAGAACGAGAGAGAGAGAGAGAGAGAGAACGAGAGAGAGAGAGAGAGAGAGAGAGATGTGAGGGTGTGTGATGAAGAGAGATAGAGAGAGAGAAACATTGATGTGAGGGTGTGTGATAGAGGGGTGAAAAGGCACTCATCAGAGATCTTTAGTGTGTGCTGGTGAGGGAATGTTTCCTGAAGGCTGTGTTTGTGATAGTCACGTTAAGGCAACCTACCACAAGGACAAAATCAGAGCGAGAGACACATGTGATCCTTTAAAACGGACTGCATTTCATAGGGCCGTGATAGCTTGGAGTATGAACCTGAGGAGTCAGTGAGGGCAACATTCCAGCCTTAACACTGATCGTGTTAAAATATGAGCGCTCTACTTTTGTTTTTGACTCGCTGGGTAATACAGAACAAGCAATGACTATTTCTAGGCCTTTGTTCCTCACTGATCAAGTTGAACTTGTACCATTTACCTATTAACTAACTCAACTTGCTTATTATAAAACATTTGTTTTTTTATGATTTGTATTCTCAGGAGGATCAAAGTGGCTTTCATGTTAAAATACATGTGAATTAAGACAATACAAAAGACCAAAGGCACATAAATAGTAGGCTGTGATGGATTAGTAAAAATCAATTATAAAGCATTTTGCCTTCACAAATTGCAAAATGAGGGTACAATGCAGAATCATAATCCCAATAAATAATAACAATAGCAGTTTTCCGCTGCTTTTGCCCTGAGATTCAGTAGAAGTTCAGCTCCTAATTTTCTACTCTCACATGGCTTAGTGTTTCTATTGAGAGATAAGCAAACATTGTGTTCTGAGGGGCTGGGCATTCTGAGAGTGGATTAGTCAGAGCCTGCATAGTGTTGTATTTGTGATTCACACTGGTATTACTTTCAGCATTCATTTTCAATACTTAAAAATCATTAGTTGTTCCTGTAAAATCAGAGAACAATTTCTACTAGGTTTATACTGTCAAGTTAATGGAAAAATGAGTTATTTTCTTAATCTTCAATCTCATAGATCTAAGTAACATCTAAATATT
>NW_006383010.1:4865326-4867465 GCF_000327345.1 Myotis davidii | reverse complement strand
GAAATTCAAGTTAATGGAAAAATGAGTCATTTTCTTAATATTCAATCTCATAGATCTAAGTAACATCTAAATATTGATAAATCCCAAATTTGTTTCCAGCACTGATTTCTTCATTATGCTCAGATGAATAGACCCACCTGCCTGCTCAGCATCTCTGCTTATTTGTATAGATCTCTAGCTTGATATGTTCAGTACAGAATCATGATTTTATTCTTTTGACTCCTTTATATCTTTTTCATCTCAGTAAATAGCATCACTCTTCAACTGTTGCCCATTTAGGAGTTATTCGTGATTTCTCTCCTCATGTGTATATTTTGGGCAGATCCCAAAATATAGCCAGAATCTGAATATTTTTTTTGCCACCTCCTCTTTTCTACCACCCTGATCCAAGTCACCATCTTTTCTCAGCTAAAGTACTTTAATTGCATGGAATTTCTATGGAATTTCACTTGACTTTAGACAACCAATTCTTTGCACTGTGGTTCGAAATATCTATAAAACATATCATAGATCAAATCCAAAGTCTTTATCACAGCCTTCACTGTCCCACTTGATCTAGCTTCTTCTTCAGATTTATCTTCTACTGAGCTCCTCCTCACTCAGGCCTCTCCACAGACATTGGCAATCTTGCGGTTCTTTGAGGATGGCAAAGTCGCTGCCACCTTAGGACTGTATTCTTGCATTCCCTTAACTCCTTGGAATTTTCCTTCCATACATGTTAATATGGTTTACTGTCTCACTTCATTCAAGTCCTCACTCAAATATCATCAGACATGCGTTTCCTGCCCTTTCATATCTAAATAGCCCCTCCCACCATTTTCCCTCTGTATCTGTACATTGCTCTGTTTTTCTTCAAATAACTTGTCACTACCTCATATTACATTATGAATATGCTCATTTTCTGTCTACTAGATTGGCATGTCAGCTCCTGGAAGGTAGGATCTTTGTCTGTCTTGTTCTTTAACGCATTCTCTGGGCCTCAAGCAGTGATCGACACTTAGTAGGCACTCCGCAAATATTTGTTGAAAAAATAAATACTTACATATATAAATTCCCTGGGTATATTTTATGAATTAGCCATGTCTTTACTATTGGCTGCATATCATTACTCTTCCTTCCCTAGTTATTATAATACTTACACTGTACATTTTAGTCATAATAATGACGTGATGGAAAGGGAAAAAGGAGGGTAATCAACCTTTGTTCTTTTCGGATGGGAGCCTTTGAGGGAAGACTAGAGAGAATGCAACTGACTTCCCTGCACAAATGGAAGCAATGGGCATTAAATGTCTCTCTAGATCGCTTTGTCTTGAGCAAAACATATTTAGAAGAGCATCCCCCAAACCACCGAGCACTTATACCTTCCCTTGCCACCTGGAACATTACAGTCTATATACCCTCTCCACCTTTCCCTGCCAGAACACACTGATTGTAAGGGAGCTACCCAGACATCCTGAGGTGTCTTTAGGAGACCTAGCCACTTTGTATGTAGGCTGCAGGAACACACTGGCTCTCTGAATCATGAGGTGTTTTTCTGCTGGCCTAGACATCAGGCCGCTTAACATAGACACCCTTTGAATTCATTAATAACCCGGTTGAAAATATCATAAGCTCAACACATTTTCAAGGTATGTATGGTGCCTCTTTCTTTCCATGCTTTCAACACTGTCAACTAAGCCACATCCCTCCCATATCCTCCTACCACCCCCAGAGACTATGTGATGATGACTATGGAATGTGTAATCCTGAGCTGGTTCCTACAATTCCCAGTAATGTCTCTTAATCGTCATAGGAGGGAAGAGCCACAATACTACTAAGCCACCACCGTAATTATTTGTGAAGAATGGTACACACACATACACACAAAAACAGAGCCTTTAAAATGCCTGTGATTAAATTTTGCCTATGCTGATCTTGCCATTGCCTCGAGAATCAAAATCTGGAGCGATTACAATGATTCCTTACACACTTTTTTCAATAATTATTTGTGAACATCATAAGCACTAGGTAAAAAAATAAAAATTTAAAGGAATCTATTAAATTAACTATATAGACAAACTGGAATTAACCCTTGAGTGCCGGGGAGCCTGATCGCGCTCCTACTGTCTTTTGCCAAAGGTGCGGGGAGCGCTATCGCGC
>NW_006383010.1:4864090-4865223 GCF_000327345.1 Myotis davidii | reverse complement strand
GAGGTGCAAATAAGAATTCTTTTCTCAGGAGGGCTCCTCTTACCTGCTTTTCCTTATATATTTTCACAGAGTTCTAACTATACTTGAATTGTTGAGAAAAGGCAGTTGTGAAAGTGGCGGTATACAGTTTTGGATGCTTCTTACCAAGGTTAATTTTTTTCCTAAACTGCTATAAAATCAGCAAAAATGCCTTGGCAATTTTAGCATAGTTCCTAGGATATTGGTTGGCACTGAAAGGGTTAATAAACCTAAATTTGAGTTAAAACTAATTGGGAATCATTGGGGGAAATAATCCATTAAAAATAAACAAAGAAATATAATAATCACTAATGTGTAAGATACATTGCAAGTTGCAAATAATGTTCTCCTTCAATTTTTTCTTTTAGCTCTTATTGCTATATAAGTGAGATGTTGAGCTCTATTTTTTGATGAAGAAAATGAGGTCAAAAGAGATTGTGACTAATGACTTTCAGAATCAGAACTCCAACCGAGATCTTTTAGAAACTGCTCTTCATAGATGCACAGTCTAGGTGAAGAGAAGGTGCATGCATTCTTAACAATTCATGATTGATCATTAAGAACAGTATAAAATATTGCTATGTGGTATAGCAGTAATTTCCATTGTTTTGCCACTTACTGATATAAAAATATTACATTTATAAGGTAATATTATAGCTTTGTTTTGTGGACTAAAAATAAGAAAAACACAGCCTGGCCAGTGTTGATCTATGAACCAGGAGGTCACGGTTTAATTTCAGGTCAGGGAACATGCCTGGGTTGCAGGCTCAATCCCCAGCAGAGGGTATGTAGGAGGCAGATGATCAATGATTATCTCTCATCAATAATGTTTCAATCTCTCTGTCCCTCTTCCTCTTCTCTGAAATCAATAAAAATGTATTTAAAAAATAAGGAAAACATTTTAAAAAGAGCTATAGAACTACTCCTTAGACATTTAAAAATTATTTTATTTTAAAAGTAGTTTTCATTTTTTTTCTTGTTATATTTTATTATCCAAGAAAAAGAACTATGTTCTTACTATCTTGGCTTGTTGTATTAGATTGTTTTTGTGACAACTTTTTAAATGTCAGGCAGTTAGCCAAATATAGCAAACCTATAAAATATGGTTGAGTTTG
>NW_006383010.1:4843143-4863712 GCF_000327345.1 Myotis davidii | reverse complement strand
TGGGTTAGAGGTGCAAATAAGAATTCTTTTCTCAGGAGGGCTCCTCTTACCTGCTTTTCCTTATATATTTTCACAGAGTTCTAACTATACTTGAATTGTTGAGAAAAGGCAGTTGTGAAAGTGGCGGTATACAGTTTTGGATGCTTCTTACCAAGGTTAATGATGTGTTTGGTTAACTCTCACCACGCCTGGCAGGTAGCAATTTCCTAGGACTTAGAAATTAGAAGCATATGTTATGGAGTACTTTAAGTATTGAATGTTTTATAATTCTGCTTTCTTCAAAAGATTTTGACTTATTTCAATGCTTCACTATCCTTCTTTGCAAAGTATATTTAAGCCTAATGGGAGAAAAACACTAAAAAGTTTCACTGTCAATGGGAACATCATGCTAAGTCTGGTCTCCAGGCCCCTAGTAATTTAACTAGCATCTCCCTTCCTCTCTTGACCTGTACTTCCTGGTTTGGGGGATCCTATAAGGTCCTCCCCAGTCGATCTCACCTCATCTGTTCTCCCCACTAAAGGACCCTCGTAATTTTCTCTCAAAGGTCCTTTGGCATGCAAGTGTCGCCTGCCTCCCAAGGTTATGTCGCTGCTTCATGTTAGATTATGCTTCTAAAGGTCATGAGCCCTTTTTATATTTTTTGTGTGCTCATGGCATCCCTTAGTCACAGTGCTTCCCAACATTCCTAATGCTGCCACCCTTTAATACAGCTCCTCATGTTGTGGTGACCCCCAACTATAAAATTATTTTCATTGCTACGTCATAACTGTAATTTTGCTACTGTTATGAATCATCATGTAAATATCTGATGAGCAGGATATATTATCATTGTTCGTGACCCACAGGTTGCGAACCGCTCAATTGCTCAGTTACAACTCATTGGCTAAATAAAACCATAGTTTGCTTCTTCTGATGTTTAAGAGAGTCAAGTAACGATGGAAAAGAAAATAAGCACCTCAAACTTCCAAACGGAATGGATGGATAATTTGGCTAAGAAAACTGCCAGCATGGCATCAAGCAGGACACAATTCCCAGAAGGTGGGCATTTGGCAAAAGGAAAGAAAACTGAAGGGCTCTGCCAGGAACTCTTCATGATGTTGAGCCACTTTTATCTGTGACTCACCTCTCTTCTTCTGGAAAATGTCAAGGATGGTTTAGGTCCCTTTGAGTTCTGTATAGGAGTCTGTATTTTAGTAAAAATATCATGCTGAGTAGCTATTCTATTCCAAGGTCTGGTGGAGACATCTATACTAATAAAAGGGTAATATGGTAATTAGGCTGAACATCTTCTGGACATCCATCTGGACAAAGCCACAGCAGCTGCGAGGGCAAGGGGCACAGGAGAGGCATGGCAGCGCGGGCTGGTCCAGTGCCGTGGCCTCTTTCACAGAGGCCACAGGAGAGGTGCCGTTGCCACTGCCCCTTTGGCAGAGGCAGTGCGGGAGAGGCAGCGGTGCGGTCCCAGTCCCAGCGCCATGCCTCCGCAGAGGCTGGATGGGGTTTGACCTGCTGTTCCTCAACCTCCCACAGCCCCTACCCCAGCCAGCCTGGCCCCAGATCCCCCCCACCCACCCACCAGTGGGTGGGCGATGGGGCCAGTGCTAAGAAGCGAGGGCCGAGGGCCAGCAGCCACAGTGGCCGGCAGTGGCAGCAGCAGCGGGGTGATGGGGGTGGCACCTTCCCATGATCGGCCTGGTCGCCTCCCACAGAGGGAGGCCAGACTGCAAGAGGGAGTAAGCTGGGCTGAGGGACCCCCTCCAGTGCACAAATTTTCATGCACCGGGCCTCTAGTTTGTAGATATTATCTCAAGGTCAAGAAAAACCAGAAGAAAGGTAATACAATCAAAAATCACATAGAATTATTCTGGTCACCTCAGTTCTAGTCCCTGAGAAGCTTATGTGGAAATATGCACAGGAAACAGTTAAAGAGCAATACCCAGATGGCAGGGCAGCCAGGGGGGATATGCAATAGGGCGAGACAAGAAGCATCATTCAGTTAATGACTTCTGCACAGTAGGCTGTATTTAGCTTAGAAGCAGTTCTATTCCTGCCAAAAGCCACAACAGCACTCAAATCCTTCCATTCACCCTTTATGGCAGGAGTGGCTTTATGGGTATGAAATCTGTGCAGTCACACAGGGCCTCCTGCTTAGAAGGGTCCAGCACTTGGCTTAATGGAAGTATTAGTCATTTTTTGAAGAATTAATCATTTTTGAACAAGGAGATCCATGTTTGAATTGTGCATAGGGCCCCACAAAATAGGTAGCTGGTCCCCATTGCAGGTTAGAGTGAGACTGAATAGAGATGAATAAGCAAAGAGAGCAAACACAGACAACCTCGAGAAGGCTGTCCAGACTAAAACAGGCGTCTGGCATCAGCACAAGCCCCGGTGGTGGTTCGTGGAAAAGGATAACCAGAATTATTGAAATATCGTTGGCAAAGAACCTGTATGTACTTTATGCCTCAAACTCTGAGCCAAGGCAGAACAGATTTGCTGGGCAATTAAAGTAAAATCCAAGCTTCAAGAAATTATTTTAATGCAGGATGATGTGATATGTACACAGATAGGGCACAAAAGAATAAATGAGAGAGAAGTACAATGTTTAAAAAAAGATGAGTATATAGACATAATATATATCATTAGTATATTTTTCTGAGTAAAGCATTTAAACTACATTATATAATTGTACTAGAGGCCCGGTGAATGAAATTCGTGTGTGTGGGGGGGTGTCCCTCAGCCCAGTCTGCACCCTCTCCAATCTGGGACCCTTCAGGGGATGTCCGACTGCCGGTGTAGGCCCGATCCCTGTGGATTGGGCCTAAACCGGCAGTCGGACATCCCTCTCACAATCTGGGACTGCTGGCTCCCAACTGCTCTCCTGCCTGCCTGCCTGATTACTCCTAACTGCTTCTGCCTGCCAGCCTGATCACCCCATAACTACTCCCATGCCAGCCTGACTGCGCCCCTGCTGGCCCAATCACCCCTAACTGCTCTCCCCTGACAGCCTGGTCACCCCCAACTGCCTTCTCCTGACAACCCGGTCACCCCAAACTGCCCTCCCCTACTGACCTGATCACCCACAAATGCCCTGCCCTGCTGGCCACTTGTGGCGGGACTGCTGGCTCCCAACTGCTCTCCTGCCTGCCTGCCTGATTACTCCTAACTGCTGGCTATGGGTGCCGCCATTTTTGAGGGCAGGGCAGTAAATTAGCATATTCCCTCCTTATTGGATGTGGATGCTGCCACCTTTGCAACAGCATGAGGGGCAATTAGAATATTCCCTCTTTATTAGATAGGACTAGCGGCCCGCTGCACGAAGATTTGTGCAATAGGCCTTCCTTCCCCTGGCTGCTGGCACAAAAGACCCGGGACCCAGCCCTTTTGTCTGGCCGAAGCTGCGAGGCTTGGCTTGTCTGGTCTGGCTGCTCCCAGCCCCTCCTTTTTTTTTTCCAGCTCCTCAAGTGGAGGCCAGGCCCCCAGCCCCTCCTTGAGCAGAGCCCAGGGCGGGCTAGAGGTCTGGGTCGCCCCCAGCAACCCAGGCCCCCAGCCACTCCTTGAGTGGAGTACATGGCCAGTGGGAAGCTTGTCTTCCTCCAACGCTGTGAGCAACCCAAGCCTCCCGCTTGCTCCAGCTCCGGGGCCGCTACCATCTTCAGTCATCTTCAGTCTTCGCTCTGTGCCTGCATATGCCAATTAACCGACATCTTTGTTGAGTTAATTTGCATAGTCGCTGATTGGCTGGTGGGTGTAGTGGAGTGGTGGAGTGATGGTTAATTTGCATGTTTCTCTTTTATTAGTATAGATAATTGTATACTAACTCTACTTTGTGTTTTTTACATTCATTTTCTCATATACCTGTGTGTGTGTGTGTGCGTGTGTGTGTGTATGGCAACAGTTTCTCCCCCTCTCCTTCTCTGTCTATCCCTCTCCTTCTATTCCTCTCATTTCAAAGTTGTTTCAGTCGTCACATCCTTTTATTTATGTGACCAATAGCCCTGTGATTTTAGACAACTCACCTGACTTTCCTTGGCTTTGGTTTACTCAGCTTTATTCTGAGTTCATTAGATTAAATATGTCAGGTTCTTTATATGTGTAAAGTCTGTGGGGTTTCTTTTTTGGCTGAAGAAGAGAAGAAATTAGTCATCTAGTCTCTTGCAAAATGTGGGTACCGTTAAAAATCAGAATTTCACTGCAGTGGGTACAAACAGCTGTCAGCTAAGGCCAGCCTGCCTAACTCAGTCTGGTAGTAAAAGAACATGACCTTGGCCCCTGGACTCATGTTCCTCACAGTGCTGGCCAGAGCTCCCCTTGAGTTTATATACAGAGACAATGGTTGTTAGAAGTGACAGAAGGTCATAGGTTGAATTTTCTGTTTTGACTTCATGATACTAGGATTTTTCTTAAGTATAATGCACTATAAAACCTCCACATTTATACAGTTGTTAAGTTTCCATAGCAATGTATATTTTATGCTCTGTGACTACTTCCTGTATAGTACATTTGCACTTTTATAATATTTTTGTTCCCTTTTAGTAACCTCTCTACAGTTCTATCCTGAATTATGCACTCTAAAATATGCTACTATTGTGCTTTAAGAGTTTCTCTTGGCCTATTACAAGAGAATCTCATGCTTTATTTTCATTTTGCTTATGGACTTAAACCATTTTCATCATAAATAGGGTGTTTTCCTCTGAGGTACAATAAAATGTTTGTGTATTTGCTAGAGAGGGGAAATAGAGTATGAATCTCAAGAGTTTGCTCAACAGTGAAGCTTCTATCTGATTTGATACTTTGTAAAAATTTATTTGCATATATTCCAAAGAGTGTTAGATAGCAACTATATTGATTACTTAAGGGAGATAAATATATCTATTCCTCTTCTTTTAAAAATTAATAACAAAATCTCTCTTTCTTTCCCTCTATGTGTGTACTTTTATCTTACCTATACATACATATATATACATATACATACATACATAAATATGTACACATATACAAATATATAAACATATATATGTGTATATATATGTATATATATGTGAATTTCTTCCCCATAGAGAGATAACTGAGGGAACGATATGTGCACTATTTCTGTCATTTAATGTAGTACCAGGCACATGACAAGAAAAATAAAGATTTTGGGAGGAATGATGAATTATTAGCTTTGATTAGCTACTTTACCTTACCTTTTAAAAATTACTTACATCATTGCATTTTAGCAATACACAAACTTGTCATTTTAAGCTAGTTATGATGTCCCATAAGTTCACTTAACTTTTTGATCTTAATACCACCTCCTTAATCTCCCACTGACATCCTCTTTGACAAAATCTTGATACCAGAATCAATAAGTGTCTATGAAATGTTTACCAAGAGCAAGGAAATATGTCAGGGTAGAGGAACAAAGTCCTCTCCTTAAAGCACCTATAGTTTTGCATGAGGGAGTTGTATGTTACATGAGTCAAGTGAATGGATTGGAAAGCAAGTGTTACACACATTCAAAACCTTATTAGGAAATAGGTTTTACAGATGGAATCAAGTCTAGACGAGGCCACGAGGGTGGGTTCTAAGCCAATATAATGGGTGTCCTTAAAAGAAGAAGAACATTTGGACACAGAGATGAGAATGCTATGTAATGAAGAAGCAGAGATCAGAGTGTTGCAGCTTCAAGCCAAGGAATGCAAAGAATTGATGACCACCACCAGAAACGAGGAAGAGGGAAGGAAGGATTCTGCCCTAGAGCTTCCAGAGCACAGCCCTGCTGATCCCTTGATTTCAGAGGCTATAACTGAGAGCGAATAAACTTTCCATCGTTGTTTTAAGCCATCCCAGTTTGTGCACTGTGTTACAGCAGCCCTAAGAAACTCATACAGTCATATTGAGCCTGAGATCATAGCAGGATGATTATATGGAAATATTTACCAGGTAATTAGCAACAATAGTGGAGCTTAGAAGTGGGTTTAAGCCTCGATTTTTTAAAAAAACTACTACATGATTGACACATACCATCAAAGCCATAGACATATCCATCACTTCCCAAAGTTTTCTCCCACTCCTATTATTATTATTATTATTATTAATTTTCTTTTGTGTATATGCATATGGTAAGAACACTTAACATAAGATCCACCCCCTTAGAAAATTTTAAGTATACAATATACTATTGCAAGCTATAGGCACTATTACTTTATATTTATCTTGCATGACTGAAACTTTGTACCTTTGATCTTCATCATACAATTTCTCCCTCCCCTTTGGTCTCTGGCAACTATCATTCTATTCTTTTCTGAATTTGACAATTTTAGCTTCCACCTATAAATGAGATCATGCAGTATTTGTCTTTCTCCGTCTGGCTAACGTTACTTAGCACAGTGTCCTCCAGGTCTATCCATGTTGTCGCAAATGTCAAAATTTCCTTTTTTAAAGGATAAATAATATTTCATTGTATGTATATACTCCATTTCTCTTTATTCTTCCATTGATGGGCATTTAGATTGTTTCACACTGTGGCTATTGTGAATAATGTTGCAATGAACATGGGAGTGCAGGTATCTTGTTGAGATCTTAATTTCAGTTCCTTTCGATATATACCCAGGAGTGGGATTACTGGATCATAAGATAGTTCTATTTTTTATTTTTAAAGGAACCTCCAGACTTTTTTCCATAATGGCTGCACAACTTAACATTTCCTCCAACAGGGCACAAGGGTTCCCTTTACTCCACATCCTTGCACACACTTTTTTTTTTAAATTAATAAAAGCCACCCTCATAGATGTGAGGTGATATCTCATTATGGGTTGGATTTGCATTTTCTTGATGATTAGTGATGTTGAGCACCTTTTTACCTTCCTTTTCACTGTTTGTACATCTTCTTTAGAGAAATGCTTATTCAAGTCCTTTACCCATTTTAAATTGGGTTACATTTATTATGATTATTTTGCTACTGAGTTGTATGAGTTCTTTATATATTTAGTTTGAAATGTGGGAGAAGTCTAAGTGAGAGAATGAGAACGTATGAGTTTCTGAAGGAAGAAACTTGGATAGAACCAGAGTCAAGGCTTGCGTAGTAGTGTGCTAATAAATGTTTAACAATCCTCTTCAAGAAAAAATTTAAAAATCCCTAATTTGCAACATTGGATGATTTCCACAGTATAACTATTTCTATCATGGTTAATTTCAAGCTAGTTACATGATGTCACTGGCTTGCAAAATTAATAAGAATTTAATAATTGACTGTGAGCTCTTATAAACTGGTTCCAACACACTACTGCTATGGTATATTCATATTTTGGGCGCACGTGGAGGAAGTAAAACCATTAAGTGAGATGAGAAAGTGCCTATGCAGGTATTAGGACCAGAATGGTAAATCATCAGGAAAGAAGTCACAAGAAATATTTTTTTTTCTTCATAAGAAAAGAGGATGAGACGACACTCAACCAGCTGAGCCATGCTGGCCAGGGCACAGAGTGGCAATATATTTCTACACAGGTTAGAAATCAGTGATTAGGGTGAGAAGTAGCTAGCAAATTCTGGCTTCTCATTCAAGGTGAGTGAGCCGAACTCTTACTGGGTGTCCATAGACTCTTGACATCATGGCTTGCTTTGCCATAACCCTTATATTATTCACAATACCAAGCAAGGTACTGAAAACAGCCACAAATAGTATGATCCATACTTCTAGTACAGAAATTCCTCAAGATTTTTAAAAAAGGAGTCAGTTGATAAACTCTTTGTCTTCATTAGAAATTCACGTGAATTTAAAACCCCACTGTAACACAGGTGGTTCTGATCAAAATCCCCTGAGTCTTCATTGGGAGTTTGTTCTGAGTGCATCCCTTCTGTGGAAGTACTGCAGGAGCAATAATCAAATACCATAAATTATCTGGTTCCTATTGTGCAGGAGGAAAATGTGCATAGATCAATGTGCTAAGAGCACCTTTCATGACTAATGAGTAAAAAATGTCATCTTGAAATCTCTCAGCAGTTTTCCTAAGAGACCAAACTTGCACTATCGTCTGAGAATGGATTTAGGTATCTAAATATAATAAATTAAACCATACAGGCACTGGAAGAAAACATGGGTAAATTGCTTTTTGACACAGGTGAAAGAAAAGGCTTTCTGTGACTCAAAATTTCATTAGTAAAAATAAAAACAGATTCATACCTTTAGCTACACACATCTATTTTTTTCTCCAACCCAAAACACTATGACAAAAGAGAAAAGACAAGTGAAAAGCTAGGTGAAAATATTCACAAAATATATGACAAAGGGCTAACATTTGTAATATAAAGAATTCCTAGAAAGGAAGGCTGTACTTTTTACAGTTTCTCCGGAAGGTAACATGTTGCAAAACTATAGTACAATATCACAAACATCTACTGATACCATCTACGGATCTTATTCAGATTTCAATGGTTTTGTTTGTACTTATTTGTGCTATTATTTTTTAATGGGGAACTACAGAAAAATGAAATGTTTGAGTCTTAGTCTCCTCATCTATAAAATGGGAAATAATAGTACAAACTTTGCTAGGTTCTTGTAGGATTACATGAGCTAGTCATGTAGAATCCTTACCACAGTGCTCCACACATAGGACCGTTCAAATAACCTGTTTCATTCTACCATCATGACCTACTCCTCTGTTCTTATTTCCCTCTTAGCCTTAGCTTTATGTTTAACTTCCTTCCCTCCTATTTCTCATTTCACCCAATTCTGCCATATTCCTCATCTCCCTGCAAAAACCTAAATCTGCACTTCTTACTCTTTTTCTGTGGTACCTAATATGTCCAATGGCCCTTCCTGTGTAGAGCCTCCATAGATGAACAATTGAGGGATGCTATTCGCACTCAAAATGCAAAGGGAGGGCTGAAAAAGATAGACCACATTGTGTTAATGTTGTAGCTGATAAAAATGTGTTTTCTTTCATATTTGGATATTCTATAGAATAGTCATGAGAAATGTTTTCAGAAACAGAAGTTAGATCATAAGCTATTGTACTATTAGTATGGTAATTCATCCACAAGTGGGCTAAGTAGGCTTTTAAAGTTTTTCCTGAGATCCATTTATTCTAGTCATTCTATCAAAAAGGTTAATTTAGTACTCACTGTGTTTTCCTTTTATATGAACTTTATAGACCCACTTCAGATTAAAAGACACACAGAGACTGAAAGTAAAGGGATAGAAAAATATATTTCATAGCAAGTCAGGATGGCCGAGCGGTCTAAGAAAAATATATTTCATGAAAAAGAAAAATTCAAAATTTCTTAGGGTAGTAATGCTTATGCCAGAAAAAAATAGACTTTAAAACAAAGGCTCTAACAAGAGACAAAGAAGGACCCAGCAATTACTCTTCTGTATAATGACGCGAAGAAACTCAAAACATTAATTCAAAAAGACATATTCATCCCCATGTTCATTGCAGCATTATTTACAATAGCCTAGATATGGAAGCAACCTAAGTATTCGTCAATGGATGATTGGATAAAGAAGAAATGGTACATATATACCATGGGATATTACTCAGCCATAAAAAATGAAATCTTGCCAATTGCAACAACATGGATAGACCTTAAGGGTAGTATGCTAAATGAAATAATTCAGACAGAGAAAGAAAAATACCATATAATTTCACTTATATGTGAAATATAAAAAAACAAACAAAATAATCAAATAAGACAGAAACAAACTTACAGATACAGAGAACATTTTGATGTTTGCCAGGTGGGAAGGGGGGTTGGGGATGGATGAAAAAGAAGAAGGGATTAAGATGTGTAAATTTCCAGCTATAAAAAAACAGTCATGGGGATATAAAGGAGAGCAGAGAGAATATAGTCAAGTATATTGTAATAACTATGTATGGTGTCAAGTGGGTATTAGACTTATTAGAGTGATCAATTAAATGTCTAATCACTATGTTGTACACTTGACACTAATATAATATTGTATCTCAACTAAAAAATAAAAATTTAAACAATGAACAAGTGATTAAACTTTCAGAATACAACCCCATTGTGCTCACTGGAATACTCTTGTTTTAAAGTAAATGTGATAGCCAGGTTTGAGTAATAAAGGGAAGAACAACTTGGCCATATGGTATCCAGGAAAAGATAGGAAAAACTAGAAGTCCTTTCCTTAAAAGGGAACTAGAAATAGAATAGGAAACAGAAATATTCTAGGATGATGACACCCAAGTCAGGGAAAGCCCACAATCAGCTTAACACAAAGGCAAATGCCAGTTTGCCAGTATCCAAACTGTGACCTAAGAGTGGCATGAATCAGCGTTGTACTGGGGATGGGAGGACTCGCTGGGTAATTCAAGATGGTTAGTTAACATAATGGTTCATTTGGAAAAACAATGCATATAGTAGAAAGCAGATTTAATCAAAACCTTTAAAAAGAGGAAAGGGAGAAGACAGAATTCCTAGTAGACTTCAGGAAAATTGTAGTAGAGTCGATGAGAAAGGTGCACAGAAAAATCATTACAGTTTTATAAGAGATTCTCCCACACACATCCTAAGAGAATAAAATAGTTATAAAAAGGGAGTAACTCAACCTGGGACTTTAGGGTAGACTATCCAGAAGAACAAAAAAGCTCAGGCAAGGTCTGTGGAAAAATTGATGGACCAAAGGGGAATATTTATACCCAGACAAAACTAACCCAGTAAACTCTGCCTAATTTGTGCATTTAGAGTTTGATTCTTTATTACATGCAACAAACTGTGCCAAAGACTGAGAGGGGCATGCGTATAAATAAACATATTTCCTATTTTGTAATAATGTTATAATTGTTATCTAAATAACACCCATCCCATTCTTAATTCTAGAATATAGGGTTGGGCAAAATGGGTTTGCAGTTCTGAGAATGCAAAATGCAGAGTCTATTTTTGTATTATTATTTATTAATCATTATATTATTCTCTATATGAACAGCTACGAACCTACCTTTGCCCCACCCTGTATATATATGCATATATATGTAAATTTCTTTACATTATAGTAAAAAAATAATTGAGTACACTGCCTGCATAAGCTATACTTTTTATACAGTGGACTGAACTAGAGAAAAGGGAAGCAGCAATGAAAGATGGCAGGTACCCACAGAGCAATCAGTAGAAGGAGAAATCACTTTGATTTTACCCTTGGGTGGAGGCACTGAATAGTTAATGTCAAATATATTCCAGTAAAAATATAAGTGCTTATAATATCTATTCTTTAAATGCCTCTGAGAGCAAAGTTTTCTGCACTAAATTAGTGACTGCAATTGTTAAGCCATGACGGACAAGTTAGGGTCCATCTGATGCTGCACTCTGGTTTAGTTCAGTGGTTGCTTTGGTCAGAAAATTATTCATCAAATTTTGAAAGCCACATTGAGGCTTAGCATTTCAAACCTCCCAGAACAGCAGACTATTTAGCTGGAATGATATAAACTGGAACAAAATGCAGCCACTCTTCCCGGCTGCCTTGGTATTGGCTCATTGGATTCCATGGTTCAGCAACTCATATCTGAACAGTATGAAACTTTATCACGAAGACTTTCATTCTGCTTTAAACCTGCCAATGAAAAGTAATTTAGTTCATGTGCTGCAGCGATGCAAATCAAAACCCATAATATTTTTATTAATTGCTGAATGCAGACAGGGTTTCAGAAGCACAAAAGTGCCAGTCCAGAAATCAAGAAAACACAATCAATCTGAAGACTGTGTTTGGAAAGATGCCCAGTATTTTGGAAGTGAAGGGGCTGCTTATACATGATTTTATAAATGTAATTTTCTTGATGCAAAAGCCGTACAAGTAGTTTAAATTAAAAAAAAATTCTTGGCATAAACTAAAGCTTCTTAGTTCAAATCTTGACATCCAGCACCTTTTAACTCATTATTCACTTGCAGTGAAAATAATTTTATTCCTCTTCAACTCATGTTCCTACTCATTGTCATTTTGGACACAATTTCATTTTGGTCCTTAAGATCTTCTCTCATGATAAATAAGAACTTTCCCAAATAGCTAAGGTCTAAGGCACTGTCTACTCTGTTTGTAGAAAATAAGTAGTACCTAGCACAATAATCAGTGTGAAGGACTCAGACAATCATAAAATAATTGAAACCTAGACTTTTAGTGCTCAAAAAGAAGGAAAATGTATAAAAATAAAGATCATTGTTAGTATAGCTATAAGTCAGAGATCATTATATATATATATGTATATGTCAAACACACACACACACATGTATATGCAAAACACAAACACACACACACACACACACACACACACATATGGACATAATGAAAGTGCTTATAGTTTCCCATCAATTTAGTGTTGATAACAGTAATATTCAGCAACACATTGTAAAGTGTCACTGTGTGGTTCAAAGATTTAGCTATATTTGTAAAATTATACATCTAGAGGTGACCAGTTGTTAGTTGTTGCTATATCATCTCAATTTATTTATCCACATAAAAAGTGAGAGTGTTTTTAATAGCAAGTATTCTATTCTACACAGAGTGGCTGGGTGTTTTCTTTCTGACTGAGGCACATTCACATCACTCCCAGTATGGTAAGTTCTATGTCAATAGTCCTCACAAGAACTGTCTAAGCAGCTTGTTAAATGATCACTGAGCCCTAATATTCAGAGATTTGATTCAGGAATCTGGATGTTTCTAATATGTTAATGAAATAAATTATTTTAATATATGTCATCTGCAACCCAGACTTTGAAAGACTATATAAAATTTTAGGTCTATCAATAATAAAATAAAATATTTAAAAATAAAATAAAATAAAATTTTAGGTCTAAATGTTTGCTGCTGCTTCATACCCATTAGGATGTAAAAAAAAAATGAAAATAAATGTTGGTGAGGATGTGGAGAAACCGAAACCCCTGAACACTGTTGGTGAGGATGCAAAATGGTACAGCTGGCATGGAAAACAATGCGGTGGTTCCTTACAAATGTAAAAATAGAATTACCATATGGTCTCACAATTATACTTTTAGGTGTATATTGACAAGAATTGACAGCAGAGTCTTGAAGAGATATCTGTACACACATGTTCATAGCAGCATTATTCACAAAAGCCAACAGATGAAAGCAACTCCAGTGTCCATTGACGATGAGATGGATGAATGTATAAGCAAACTGTGGTATATATATATATACAGTGGGATATTATTCAGTATTAAAAAGAAAGGAAATTCTGGCATATGCTACAACATGTATGAACCTTGAAGACATTATGCTAAGTGAAATAAGCCACACAAATAGGCAAATATGAGTCCACTATACTTATATGTGGTACTCAGAGTAGTCAAATTCATAGACACAGACAGTAGAATGGTGGTTACCAGGGGGTGATTGGTCGGGGAATGGGGAGTTGTTTATTGGAAATAGAGTTTCAGTTTTATAGATGAAAAGAGTTTTGGAGATTGGTTGCACGAAAGTCTGAATGTACTTATCACTTAACCACTTAAAAGTGGTTAAGATAGAGAATTTTATGTTATACTGACTTTGAAGATAAAGCAAAACGGGCAGCAGTTTGAAGAACAAAGATAAAATACTTTTTTTCTTAATGGAAGATTCTCTAAAAAGACTATAAACTGAAGGGAAAAACTCAATGAAGAGAGAAACGTTGGTGATGCAAGAGAATTCAATACATGTGAAATATATTTGTATTTCACAACTAAAACTTGACACCTAGTAGAATCTCAATATCCTCAATCCTTCCATGTATACTTTACATAAGAGAGTGAATTAGGTAAAATGCCTCAGGGATTCGAACTTTCCATATTTCCAAGAAGTAAGTGAAAGTGGGTAGGTATCCTGGTTGAAAGTCTTTCGTACTTATCCCAGTGGAATCATACCAGCATTGAAACGCTGAATGTTTTATTATCAGCTTCAGAAATGCCAAATGTAGCAGGAGGTTCACCTCATTGTTCTTGTACTGCACACGCCTATTCATAAAATGAGTTAATGATGTTGATTCTATAAACAAAATGGGACTGGTATTTAAAAACATAACAATCTTGGCAACTTCACTCAACTGCTGAGGATAAAGAATATGAATTCCAATATCGGGAACTACATTTGATTATGTCTCCTTCTGCGTTGAGAAGTATTTGCATATTGGAGCTTATAGATCCTGCCATTCTTTTCTCCAAATGGAACACTCTAGCTCTTGGGCTTCTCTGGGCTTTGGGGAGGTGAGGTCACCTGGTGCTACTCAGCCCACACAATGCAGGACCACAACTTCCCTTTAGTAATATGAGTGTCCAGCCTCTTAGGTTTTTAGAGAAAAATTTAAAGAGGGCGCTATGCCTAGAACATCCTGGAACACTGCAAAGCAGACACTGTTTTATGTGTGGCACCTATTTTCACTAAAAATTTCAAAACATGCTTGACATGGGGCTGAGGGGATTTGAAAGGTAGCAATTCAGATATTTCAAAATTCCAAATCAACCTATTTTTGCATGTATTTAAATCACTTAAGCTATGCGTATATCCTTTTCCCATTATAATTTGCTTCACTTAGTCTGTCATAGCTTCCAAGTAATTGATCTACCCGCCTATACTTAATGAAACAGAAACAAAAACAAACTCACTTGTCATTGTTGTTTGAAGTGAGATGTCCCCAGTGAGTCCAGTGCATCACAAGCAGGGCTAACATCTCCTGACAGCGACATTGGTCTTTGCAAAAAGTCCAAACTCTCCTCCCATCTATTACTATAGAAGAATTTGACATATGGTCCTTGTGCTGCTTAATTACACGTTTCTTTCCACTCCAGTTAACATATTTCACTTATTTGTCATTTCTGGTATTTTAGCTAAAATTATGCCATTTTCTTCCTTTCAGTTTGACTGATAGCATGAGTCATGATTGCTAGGGAAAAAAAGACTCAGCCCTCTACAGAAAGAATGAGGATCTAATCAACAAAACTCCTCAAAGAACCTGACATTCTCTTTTGGGGATGCTTGGCTGCCCATAACAGGAGCATGTGTGGGAAACCTCCTTAAGTCTCTGTTATTTGATTAACTTGTAAAGGCTAAGATCAACTGACAAATTCAATTATACATTCAAATTATATTTCTAAATTGGCTTAATTTTTTAAAGTGATGAATGAACCTTAGGGGGAAAATTTTATTACAACGTGAACCAGCAGAAATCAGTCCACCATTAATACCATGCCTGTGCGCACGAATGTCCTCATTTCTTTGCATTGGCAGGCGAGGCTCAAAAAACAGAAATAACTGGTTATAGGTCAACTATGATGTTTACTTCCTAGGAAGAGACAGGGTATAAAGGAGAAAAAAATGATGATGTCCTTGGAGAAGTAATAAAAGTCCTCTTGGGCTGATTTTACCCCAAACACACCATAAATCAAGGAAACAACTTGTCTACTGATCGTCTCTAAAGGCACCGAATTTGCTCATGACCGCCTGGTAGGTGTAGTTTGGGAAGAAGCCGTTGCTGATTGCAAAAGACATTTCTGAGTTAGATTCTAATCCAGTCACATAATGAGAAGTAACATGTTGCTAAACATTTGCCCCCTCTGGAGACTTAGTGTACCATAGTCAGGAGAGAGAGAGAGAAAGAGAGAGAGAGAGAGAGAGAGAGATGCTCTCCATATATCATCCTATTAAAGTCTGAAACATTGCCAACATTTGAATACAATAAATTCCAGTTTTATGGAATAGGTTGAGATCAAGACTATTACATAAAAATTTTTTACAGAAAATGGAAATGAACAATTTATACTAAGAATGCTATTGAAAAAAATAGTCTTGACTAATGATAGATGATAAAGCATAACACTATCTCTCCTTTTTTCCTTTTACTGTGTATCGACAAACTGGCACACACAAAGAGGTCAACAAAATAGCATTTCAATTCACAAGTATTATTTAAATCTTCTTAACTAGTCAGTCACTTTTATTCATCAAAAATGGCATGTTAAATTGAGTTTATACTCTATTAACAAATGTTATAGATTGCAGCTTATTTTTTATTCCTCAAATTTTACCTGGAAAATTTAGATTATTTAAGATCTTGTAAAGTAGCTGTGAAGACAGACCAGAAGAGAATGCTTGGATGTTTTTTGAGTTTCCCATATAACACATATAACATCCCTTTTGAGTACTTTCTGCCAGGACATGTTGCAGATAAGGAAACAGAGGCTCAGAGAAGTTAAACATACATGCAGAATCACACAGCAAGTTTGAGGGCTCGATTGTGGAGCTTTGAAGATTGTGAATTTCCTCATAGAACTTGATACATTAAAAGGTAGTGAGAAAAGAGTTGCAAATAAATGTTTACAGTCACATTATTCATAGTAGGGAAGAGTAGAAACACCCAAAGATCCCTCAGCTGGTGACTGGATAAACAAATGGGACCCATTTGCTGTGCAAAACCTTTTTAATTTGATGTAATCCCATTTGTTTATTATTCTTTTTGTTTCCCTTGCCCAAGGAAATACACCAGAAAAAACCCAAAAAACATTGCTAGGAGAAATGTCTGAGATTTCACTGCCTATGTTTTCTTCTAGGATTTCAGGAACATTTCAGGCCAGGTGGATTAAAGACATTGCTCTTGTTCTAGGGGAAAACGTGTGGTGGAATTATTTCAGGGCACACTTCCAACAACCACACTTCCTTAAACCTAGTCTAATATGTAACACTAGAACGATAGCTTCAGCCAGAATCGAGGTGTTCTATTTTCCTTTTGGTTTGTGTATGTTAGTGAGGGGAGGAAGTGTGAGGAAGTCAGAAGAGAGGGTGGAAAGGACACCAGATGTCAGGTTTGTGCTGTTTGGAGGAAGCAGTGATAAGAGGCTGGCCTGTGGTCTGCATAGGGCACTAAGTACACATTCTGACTTGATTCTTTCAACGGGTGCCCCTCAGTGACTCCTACCTGGTCATCCTGCTGGCTGCCTTGGGTGGGGTTGTGCAATGGTGTAAAAATAGCCTGCATGCAAAGGGGGAACAGGCGAAGTCCTACACACAGGATACTTCTGGATTCTTTCTAGATCTGCCTACAGAGTAGTTGGAAGTGGGTGTTAGGGTGGGAGTTGGAAGCTCATGGCGATGGTCCCGCCAGCTCTGGCAGGACAGGGAGGGGGAGGGGAAGTGGATATGAAGATAACAGGGCAGAGTGAGAGAGGGCAACTAGGTGGTGGACAAACCCTTTCCCCTCCATCTGCCTCCTACTTCCCCGCTTTCTCAAAGAGGTGGGCAAGCATCGGTGTTTGGGTGGCAGCCACTCAACCCCACCCTCAAGCCTTGTCACACCTTGTTCTGGGCCGTGGAGGGAGACCCAGCAGCCGACTGTCAGATTGTCATTCTCAGCAGCTAGGACTTGGGAAAGCAGTGAGTGTGACCCGCCCAGGGGAGAGAAAATGGAAAATGCCCATCCTCTTGAGGAGTATGGCATGAAGAGCCATGAAGTGAAATAAAACAAAACCTACTTCATCCCAGAATGTTCCGGACACAGAAGGCATTAATAGGGTTAACCTGCATAATGAATTCTGAGTCTGTCTTCTCCTGGTACCTGACGTGGCTGGCAATGCTTCTCTGACGTGAGGAAGTGCTGTCTGCCACCACTGGGCCCTCCCTCCCCGGCTTAAATGAGGAGGCTCCCATCACTCAGTAAGGCATACCTGCTTCCTGCTTCAGAGACCCCGCTTCTGGGAAATAGCCTGTCAGGTTCCACCTGCTTCATGAAGCTGCCAGTCCCCTGAGCGTGGGACCCCCACTCCGATCTCCTGTCAGATGCTGGAAACCCAGAGGGAATAGTCCTTCCAATCTGCCAGAAATTGCTTTTGTGATCTCAAGGCTTGCCTCAGGGAACCACAATATACTATATAGTCAGATGAAAATTAGATTTGTAAGTACACCACTTTCTTCTCTGGGCGGCCTGCAAAACTTCTCACCTTTGTTAGTAGAGAGGGCTGCAAAGGCTTTAAATTTATAGCCATTAATAAGCAGGGTTGTGCGTAGCACAAATATTGTTTTCCTCTACCAGGCAGGTGTGGAGAAAGCCCCAGAATAGACAAAAGGCTTTTCACCAGTAAAAAATGAAACTTATACTTCCACGTCATCGGCAAGCATGAAGTGGATTATAGCAGGTGCAATTAATTGCCATTACCTTTATTGGAACCTTGAAAACAATTATCAAGGGTCCCAGTTGATATGACAGATTCATTAATCATTTGATATATTCCCGCAAATTGATTTATCAATCAAAGAGCTACCTCTGGTTGAATAACTCATGACTGTGCTTATGGCTCTATTCAGAAGTCTGGTCTGCTTTTTAAAGGAAACCTAGAGGCTCTAACTAAATTTAGATTCCCCCAGTTTCAGTAGATATATAGGTTACATCTCAATCTCTTGAAGCTACAGTCACTACAGCAATACAAGGGGCTCATAACGCAGACACTTAAATCGGCTGGAAACAATGAGTCAGGGTCAGGTTTACATTTATCAGGGGAAGAAGTTACTTTGACAGAAAGGACATATTTAGGAAAATGTAATATAATTTAATTTTTTCAGCTGGGCACTCCTTGTGCCCCAGGGTGAAGTACTAGATCAGATGAAGGTCTGCTGCCACGCTGTTGTGTAGCCACCTTGCATGTGTTGATGCTCTTTTTGGCCATTTGTTTAGATTGACACCTTTCTCCCTGCTGCTACTAGCCCTTATTCTTGTATCCAGCCTTTCTAGTCCGAATTTCTTTGAACTTGTCAGTGCATTCATTTTGTTCTCTAGGATTTCCACATCTTTTAATATCTCTGCTTTGACTTCCTGCCATTCGGGAAGAACCTCCATGGAATAAAGACAAGTGTCTAAGCTGCTATAGAATTAGGCTTCAGTCAGGAATAATGCTCCTATCCTATATAATAAAAGCCTAATATGCTAAGTGTCCAGTTGTCCAGTCAGCCATTCATCCAATCAAAGAGTAATATGCTAATGATATGCTAAGGCCACTCAACTGCTCGCTTTGACGTGCACTGACCACCAGGGGTCAGACAGTCAACTGGCCGACCAGTCGCTATGATGTGCACTGACCACCAGAGGGCAGATGCTCAATGCAGGAGCTGCCCCCTGGTGGTAAGTGTGCTCCCACAGGGGGAGCACAACTTAGCCAGAAGCCGGGCTCATGGCTGATGTGTGCAGTGGTGGTGGCGGGAGCCTCTCTCACTTTCATGGCATTGCTAAGGATTTTCAACTGCCAGCAGTTGGACATCCCCCGAAGGCTCCCAGACTGCGAGAGGGCACAGGCTGGTCTGAGGGACGCCCTCACCCCAAGTGCATGAATTTTGTGCACCAGGCCCCTGGTTGTCATATAAGAAATAATATGAATGGTTAAGAGCTCAAGCCTTTGAATCAGATAGCCTTGGTTTTGAATGAGAACTTCCCCACTTTTTAGGGGTGACCTTGGCTAAGGAGCTGCATAAGCTCCATTTTTTCATCTATAATAAAGGGGTATCAGCTGGATCTTATAGGCTTGTTGTGATGATAGAGTGAAATAAAGCATTGTAAGATGTTTAAACAGTTCTTGGCCAGAGTTAATATTAGCTATTATCCAATTCAATTCAAACATATTCATGTCCCCCTAGGTACTAGGTACTGGGCTACACCATGAACAAAACAAAAATAGTTCCTGCCCTCAGGAGATTATGGATCAGTGGCCCTACCATTATCACCATCATTACCAGTATCACTATCATCATTATCACCACAATCATCATCATCATTGTCAAGGTCATCATTGCCTTGTCTTTGTTGTCACCATCCTCACTCTCTCTAACAATTCAAAGATCAACAATGCTACTTCTGGGGGAATCTGTAGGTGCTTTAATTTACTGAGTCCCATTCTCTCCAAGCTTTCTTCAGCTGCTTCACAATTTTAAATGCTATTTCTTTGATATTTTTCTTATATAAAATATATGCTTACTTAGGTTTCCCCCTACCCCCCATAAATTCTATTCTAGCCCTTAATATTTTGAGCCTTAGTAATCACCATCTCCATTAGGTGCTCAAAGTTCTGGGTTTAATGGTACATCTTAAAATTTTACTCTAATTCTGAAAAGCTTATTTCATTTTTCCCCTTAAGAAATCTTTTTTTTAAGCTTTCAAAAATCAGTAAATAATTTGCCTTTTTTAGTCTCTCAATGACTATCTATGCCAATGATGGCGAACCTATGACATGCCTGTCAGAGGTGATATGCGAACTCATTTTTTTGGTTGTTTTTTCTTTGTTAAATGGCATTTAAATATAAAAAATAAATATCAAAAATATAAGTCTTTGTTTTACTATGGTTGCAAATATCAAAAAATTTCTATATGTGACACGTCCTTCTGGAAAAAGCTGCAGGAGCTACAAGGGCCAAGGGCCAGTGCTGCAGGAGAGGCGGGGCGGCGCTGGTGGGCCTGGGCCGGTCCCACTTGCGCCATACAGCCTTTTGTCCACAGTGGCAGGCACTGGGGGAAGTGAGGCAGCACCAGTCACAGCCCCTCCTTCCACAGAGGTGGTGCCAGGAGAGGCGGGGCGGCACAGAGTCCAGGAGCCTCCACAGAGGCTGGATGG
>NW_006383010.1:4827129-4842006 GCF_000327345.1 Myotis davidii | reverse complement strand
TGCACGAATTTTCATGCACCGGGCCTCTAGTGTCTTTATAATTCCCCAAATGCTATTGATAACATCTCAGCAATCTTATTCAAAAATTTTTCAATACACTGGGATGCAATCTTTACTAAGCAAGAGATTCAAATCCATGTAGAATTTCTGGGTACTTCTTTTCCCTCCACTCGGGATTAAATTCTCTCTTACCAATGTTCTCTTTTTTTCACATAAATCCATGACAACATAAAAAAGATAACAAGAAAACAGCTGGGAATTTCTGCATTTACCAAGTCATCTGATACCATTGTCAACTATCTTATCAGCTGATTCATTCTCGCATATTTGTATCTTGTTCTGAACTTACCAGAAAAAAAATCATTTTTATTATTCTATTTATTTTTCAAAGGACTCAGTTTGCTCTACTTAATAATAACTGAAGGATTTCCAATCTTTTATATGTATTCCTTTTCAGTGAGAGCTCATAGAAAACTCTTTGCCTCCAGTTTCATTCTTCTACTTAGTTAACACTTTCTATCATTTGCCAAGTTTGTCTTGGTATGATCAGGGTTTTGTTCTGGGGAGCACCCAGGTTCTTTCTGAGCAATATTCCTTTTAAGGGCTTTGGGCCATTGGCTCATATCTTTCAGCAGAAAGCTTTTTAAGAGCAGAGGTTCTATTTGTGACTAAATCAAGCATGTCTTCCCACAGCTATTATAAATATTAAGATAATATTATCACATTCACAGGGAGTTTCTTGCTTCCATTTTATTGTTAATTGGTTCTTCTTGGGTGGTCAGAATTAAGTGCAGCCAATACTGCCCCATCCCACCACCTTTGCTTCCTTTTTCTTTCTCCTAAGTTGAAACTTTATTAGATGCCATAGTTACAGAAAATGAGAGAATTAAAATATTTTTTCTTATAACTGATATTAGTGGAATCTTACCATCTAATGACAAAAACTGTAATATACTTCCAACATGGGGTCACTTTTTCTTCTATTTCTCTCTTTCACCTTTTGTTCAAACATGCAGTCCATTATTCTATCCACAGTAAGATTTATAGCTATATAGTTGTGACACAGACTCTTTTTTACTTCTCCATTATAATTTTTGGGGGGATTAAGTTAGCCTTTCATTGCCATAAATCATTAGTCATTCTGATCAACCTTGGGTATACCTAAGAGGTTATATTCGTAACCCTGTATTTAAATTTCAATTTATATTGTTTAGTTAATTTCTATGAATCAGAATATAGATATTGTAGACACAATTTTTATGACCCATGTTCTTAATTTCTTCTTTCTACAATATTTATACTAATGTTTTTCTATTAAGTTCCTATTGCAGTGTCTGTTATCCAGGATTATTTTTGAAAATATTTGAATGAATATATTATTATGCTTAATTATTATGCTTCAGTCTCTGACACCTTTCTCTCACTGGTTTTACTTCAGGGAGGGAGTGCAGTTTTCTCTCTCAAATTCTTTCCAATGTTTTTAGTGAGGCTCATCTCACAACATGTCCTTTGTCATTATGAATGCCTTTAGGGCCATCCTCATGTCTACACCAATATTTTCCAGGAACATTCATTTTGCTTTGTGCAATCATGGTCTAGAAAAACAAATACTGCTTTCTAGCAACACATACATAGTTAGTTCTTTCTTTCTTCACTTATTTATTTAGTACAGAGATACTATTTTCAAACAGTAGAGATAAAAATTGCACACATGTGCTTTTTTTCTCCCTTCATGACATTGAATGTACTAAACATATATCTAAATCTTTTCTGGCCTATCCCGGATTCACCCACAAACTATCAGTAGTAAATATCTGTTAGTGAATTTTATACTTCTTGTCAGGTTCTCTTTTGTGCCTGGCAAGATAGCTTATCTCCTAACAGACATGTCAGAGCTGTAGAGTCACTTCCTTACTCCTCAGCTAAATGCACTAACTCTAGAACTAGTCTTGAGCTACCGGAACTAACAACTACTTTCCATACACTTCTCAGAGTTGCCAGTTTTAACACTGTACAATCATCTAATTATTTTTCCTCTTGCTTATACTATCACAAAATACAGTTGAATGCATGGATTAATTCAGTTATTAAAGTACCATATTCAAATGAAAGAAATATGTAAGTTAAATAATCCAACAATAGCAGAATTTTCTGTTATACAAAGTCATCATAGACAAACAACTTCCAAAGTTCCCCAAGAAAAGAAAGCATGGGGAGAAGTCATCAGTGCTGGAGGTTCAATGATTATGCTGATTTCTTGAGGTCTGAGAGGAATTTTCCCATATAAGTAATTCTTTTCTCCTCCCCCCTCCCCAGCCCCAGTCATTTTTTTAAACTGTGGAGAGTGTTTTATCTACCTTTGAAGATTCCCACAGTCAACCTGACAGAGGTAGTCTTCAAGGATCATTGATTTTTTTTTTTCCAGATCACAGTTTTTGTCTTTTGGAGACCATACATTTGTGAAAGGTTTATACTTCCCTGAAAGACACAGAACTGGCTGCATCGGAATTTAAATGCACCAGTAGAACGATGGAAACAAGCAGTAATGCCCCTTTCTTGCATGCAACATTTACTCTACTCGGCACAGGAGCTCAAGATGACTTCTAAGCCCACAGAGCTTATTTTTAATTCGTTTTTAAATAAAAACGTTATCGTGTAAGTAAAGCAGTGAGCCAAATTTAACTTTATGAAACCGTACATTTAAGGAATGCGTTTGATTTGGAAAATTACCCACATAGCGTTGAGATAATCTCACTGTATTTTCAATTGCCATGTTTGCATTTTTAATGACTAAAGAGACTCTGACAATCTTTGGGGCACAGAAATACAATGCCCAATGGCAAGGCATTTGTGCTGTCACTTTAGCTTTTAAAATTTTACGTTCTGCTGCTCCCAGAGAGTTAATGAGCATTGTCGATTTAACAGGAAAAGGGCAGTGCCAGCATCAAGGTAGGCGGACCCAGAGCGCGATGAATAACAAAGCTGGAAAGAAGCATCATGAGTCTCTTTTTTGTCCCCTCCTCCACATCTTTTGTTCTTTTGGCCACACATTGCCTTATTCTGACACTTTACTTAAACTCAGTTATATCTATGAGTTGTAAAGCACAGATTTTCAAGAAATTCAAAGCATGATATACAGATAACGAATATTAAATATTCAGAAGGGATTCTAAAGCAGGTTAGAATACTTTGTGGGTCTAATTTTAATATTTATGCAGTTTTCATCACATATACTTAGTTTATAGGCAAACCTGTACCTATAGCAGTACTTGCATTTATTTGTATCTGTCAGTGAAATATATTCTAATTTTAAACTGTTCTCTGAAGAGGAATGTTTGAAAAATACAAATGGAGTTCTAACGAGTTTGGCTCAATGGATAGAGCATCAGTTTGAAGACTGAAGGTCCTGGGTTTGATTCCAGTCAAGGACAGGTACCCTGTACCTTGTTTGCAGGCTCGATTCCCAGGCCCTACTTGAGGGTGTGTGGGAGGCAACCAATTGATGTCTCTCTTTCTCTCTCTGTTTCTCCCCTTCCCTTCCACTCTCTCTAAAAATCAATGGAAAATATCCTTGGGGTAGGATTTCAAAAAAAGGCAGTTTGCCAATCAAAAAAACAACAACGAATGCATAAAATTGTATGCCCAAGGTTTGTGAATTTCCACAGATGTCCTGTGTGGGCTCATTGTAAGTCCAGAGGTCAGTACAAGTCCCTTCCCAAATCCTAAAACTGTGTGACATCTTTATTAAGACATATACTGTTGGTTTACCCAATAATTCTGATAAATAGAGCTAAATGATTGGTCCTCATGGTGGAACTGGTGATGGCCAAAAGCAATTGCAAAGCTTCTAGATTCTTGATATGAAAAATACAAAACTCATATTTGGTAAGGACACAGAGCAACATATGTAAATATATGTTCCTATTGTTCTGAATAGATAATTTTGTTTATATTTATTATCATGGGATATTTCTTTGCCCTGAGAAACTATTATTCACTGTTATAGGCAATAGGTCCTAGTTAACTGATTGCATCTCCTTACTTTTCTAATTCCTTAAATATGTTATTTTTCTGTTTATTTTTTATTATATTACATTGTGTTGTTTATCTTCTAAAGCTTTCTCAAATTTTTATTAGTCAGAGAAAAATCATAATTACATGCATAACTAATCTATTTTTAAACAATATGTACAAGAAATCATATGGACAGATATCTGAGATTAAGCAGCTCAAATAGCTTAGATCAATGAATTATTCCTAAAAAAGAATTTATAAGATCACATAACTTAATGTCCTTTCTCATAGTTATGTATTGCAATGGAACTGAATCAAAGAAAAAACTGATAAAACATTATATAAAACACACACACACACACTGGGGGTGGGTGTGAGGTGGAGGCTCAATGAGGAAAGAAATAGGATATCTGTAATACTTTCAACAATAAAGATAAATTTAAAATCAAATAAACAAACAAAAATTCCAAACTTGTGCCCTAGTTTTTCGCCCCAATATGTATATAGTCTGGTCTATATATATCCTTTGTTTCATCAAACAAGGTTTTATTTTCTTATGCTAAAGATTCTAGATGACAGTACTACATGAATAAATAAAATAATTTAAAACAAGCTTGGTTTTCTTTCGCCTCACCAAAGGATATTTTGTTTCCAATGACTTTTTTTAGAGAGAGTGAAAGAGAGGGTATATTCGTGTGTGTGTGGGGGAGAGAAATACATTGGTTGGGGATAAACCTGCAACAGAGGTAAGTGCCCTTGGCTGGGAATAGAACCCCTGACACTTTGGTCCAATGCTCTAACTATGGAACAAACCAACTAGGGCTACAATAAGCTTAGTTTTGAAAGTTTTATAGGACTTAGTCTCCACAGTTCCAAAATTCAAAAGCATTATTTTAATACTAGAGGCCTGATGCACGAAATTTGTTCAAGAGTAGGCCTTCCTTCCCCTGGCTGCCAGCACTGGCTTTCCTCTGGCACCTAGGACCCAGGCTTCCTTCGCAGCCTCAGCTTCATCCAGAAGTTTTTCTGGAAGGACGTCTGGTCTAATTAGCATATTATGCTTTTATTATTATAGATGTTCTAATATCAATCCTATCTAATAAAAGAGAAACATGGTAATTGGCGTACGACTACTACCCTTCCCATTGGCTAATCAGGGCAATATGCAAATTAACTGCCAGCCAAGATGGCAGCCGGCAGCCAGGCAGCTTGAAACTAACATGAGGCTTGCTTGCTTCAGTGATGGAGGACTCCAACGTCCCCCGCCTGCCGCTGCAGGCCTCTGAGCCTGCAGTTTAAGAAACTATGTAACAAATATAGAAGCTAAACAAAACCCCAGAAACCTGCTTTAGTCCCGGGCTTCAGTCAGCAGGATTGCAACATTGTAAGCAAAGGCCAGAAACCTACTTTCAGCAGCGGAGGCCTAAGAGCGGGAGCCAAGCCTCAGAGCTAAAGCTGGCCCAGAATAAAAAAAAAATCAAGAGAAAAAAAGGAGCGGTTGGGAGCTTCAGTCCCCCCCAGCCTGAAAACAGCCCTCAGCCCCTCACCCAGACTGGCCAGGCACCCCTGTGGGGACCCCCACCCTGATCCAGCACACACTTCAGGGCAAACCAGCTGGCACCCACCCGTGCACCAGGCCTCTATCCTATATAGTAAAAGGGTAATATGCCTCCCAGCACCGGGATCAGCGTGACAGTGGGCAGCGCCCGAACCCCCTGATTGCCTTGTGGCCCTGTGTGTGACAGGGTGCTGTGCCCCAACCCCCTCCCCACCACGGGCCCTGCTCTGTGAGTGACAAGGGGCAGTGCCCCACCCCCGATTGGCCCTGCTCTGAGTGTGACAGGGGTTGGCGCCGCAACCTCCCCATTTACCAGGGGCTGCACCTAGGGATTGGGCCTGCCCTCTGCCACCTGGGAGCAGGCCTAAGCCAGCAGGTCGATATCTCCCGAGGGGTCCCAGACTGCGACAGGGCACAGGCCGGGCTGAGGGACCCCCCTCCCCCTGGAGTGCCACACTTTTTGTGCACCGGGCCTCTAGTATTTATATATCAGGGAAGAGAGCATTTCTATAGGAAGAGCTGATGTATACTCCTTTCTGAGGGGGACATAAGGTCAGCACTCTCATATTCTGTTGTCTGAGGATGAAAAATGAGCTCTGTGTTAGGGCACCCAGTTTTTAGGTGCATTTTTCTCTCTTATTTTGTTTCTGTCAGGTATTTTATGTTTTGCTTGCCCTAAATACCTAGGAGCCAGTTTCTAGGTTAATATCACTGAGCTGACTTGTAAGTGGTTTTGGGGGGCACGCTTGTGCCTCTTTGGTCAGTTATGGCTGCTATCATTTAGTTTAATTATCGGGTCATCTTTTAAGAAGCCAGGTAAAAATAAAATTACGCTATCCATTTGCAAACGGAGGTAGTCAGGCATAGGAATTCACCAGGGGCTGCACTGTGTTTTGGACATAAATTCTTCTGTCTTGTGATTATAATTTAATTTCTCAGTTGTGATGAACCTCTTGCTTTTAGCAGAGAGCTACTAATGGAACTCACTACTTTGGGTTTTATTAGTGAGATTCCGAATGAACAAACGTAATACTAATCAATTCAGAATAAAATATATTTTTAAATGTTCTTTCCCACATCTTGGTGAGATCCTATTAAAATATTTAATGCATGGGTTATTTTCCCTTGTGACTTCTAGGATTTTGCCTGATTTTTCATCTAATTCCCATAATATTAATCTGTAGAACAACGATTAGAGTCACTCGCTTAAAGAGTGAAAGAAAGTTATTCTGAATATTAGTAATGAGGTGTGTTGGAAGTCATCAAAATGTGAAATTAAAAATATATCAATGAATCATCTTTATATACACATATTTCTTTTAGAATTTGCTATGAGCAAAGAATTCTGTTACATTCTAAGGCCTACTTAACTTGCACAGTGCAAAAAAAGAGAAGACAATTTTTGCTCCATTTATTTTTAGATATAATATGAATAAAACTGTACTTTATCAACATTGTTGATCTTGATTAATTTTGTGCAGCATTTTTGTTTGGAAGAATTAAGGGTTTGTATATTAAATTGAGTTATTTTCTCTAGCACTGTAAAGTTCAAGGTGTTTCAGCCTGAGAACTATTTTAACTTTCCAAAATGTGATCATTTTTTCATCACTATGCAAGAATTTATATACCACTGGACCCGACCCATTATCGACTGGAGATTCCACATGCCAGAATCAGTCATCACAGGTAGAGGCAATGGTGTAGGGTGGGAAGAGCACGGGAGGAATATATTGGGACTCAGTAATATGGAACGCTGCTCCTGAAGATGAAAAATTCTAGAACCGATCAAACAAGAACATGAACAGAGTGAATAATTACATATTCATCCAAGCATGAAAAATCAGCAAATGTTTCCTTTTCCCTGTCTGCAAGAATAGATGCAGGTTGAAATGTTAATTTTGAAACATTGAAGCAAAAAAAACCCCCAAAACCTACAGTTACAAATAGCAGAGAGGATGAAAAGGTCTGAACAAGGTGCAGAATATTCCAGGTTTTGGAGGACAATATTAATATCCAACACTTATTGAGAGCTCGATATGCCAGACACTGCTCTAAATATGTGTCTATTATTACTAACTCATATACTTCTCCCCCAAACCTTATGAGGTACATACTATAATTGTTAGCCTGGAGGAGATTTTATTTTCCAATTATGTTTGCAATGATCTCTACCATCCTGCCTGCCCTTCTACAACGTGGTCTTGCCAACCTTCCCACCCCACCCCCCACCCAGAGGTGGAGTCTAGTTCTTTGCCTCATGAATTTGAGACTTCCAGGCCTAGGTCACAAAAACCTTGACGTTTCCACTTGGGTCTCTAAGAGGCTCTCTAGGAATACTCCCCCCTCCAAACTAAGCTGCTATGCTATAAGATGTCCAAGGTACATGGAGAGGCTATAGCTCTGGTTCACCTCCCAGCTGAGTCCCCAGTGGCAGCTGGCACCAACCGCCACTCATCTGAATGAGCCATCATGGATACCCAGTCCAGAGGAATGCAGCCCCAGGCCCTGTCATCATCTGACTGAGCTGATGATGGCAGAACCTTCCAGGTTGAGCTAGTCAACCCATAAAACCCTGAGAGATAAGTTATCACATTAAGCCACAAAGCTTTGGGTCAATACACAATTACACCTACCTACATCGCATTTTACAGATTGGGATGTGAAAAGCACCAAAAGGTTAAAAAAGTTGCCTGATGTCATACAGCTAGTAAGTGAGATTGCAGGGACTGGAACGTAGGCAATTTAATGCTCAATCTTTATCCTGCACTTCCCTAAAACATGCTATGTTGTTACTGGCAGTGACATAACTGTGGACTGCACGGATGAGTCTGATGACCTCCTATGGCAATTCAGTTCTTCTGTTTCTAACTTCCCTTCCTTTTTAATTTTTTTCCTATTGAAAACAACATTTTTTAAATTTCTGCTGAAACAGTGCAGTTGGACAGGGAAATTAAAATGGCACATCTGATACAGCTTTGAAAAATACAGCCCATAAATTACTATCGCATTAAGATGATTACAACAGAGGAATGACAGTCAAAAATAATGAGAAAAGGACCTCTTTTTTAGAGAGCAAAGCAATTATCTGGCATGATGGCAAGCTGGCTGTGAATCTAAGAAACACTGCCTGCCCACTTCTTACGCAGATCTGGTGTTGCTATGCCATTGTTATGTTACTTAATGATACCAATTATTTAAAAATTAAGCACAGGGTACCCCATGACATGGTGTTTATTACATCCAAGTGGAGATGATTTCAACTTCTCTTCAGGGCCTGTACACAGCCTTTCATGACTCCTTCCCATGCCTTTCATATTTTCCCTGGAGCTACACTTTTTATGCTAACACTTTTAGTGGAAATTTCCGACATAAAAAATTAAAAAGGTCAATTTTATGATGAAGCACAGTAGTTTAGATATTCTAAATGGCACCCTCGACTCAAGAAGCTAATTGCTTTCCCGTAGCACAAATCTCCGAAGTGCCTGGAAAGCAGACTGGCCTCCACAAAAGCCAGATGCATTTCTCTCTTCTGTCTCAAGGTCCCCTGGCACTTCCTGAGGTGAGTGAAGCTACAAAAAAACCCCAGAAATCACCTGGAGCTTGTGAAAATGATAACCGAGTAAATCTACATTTATGACAGTCTTTGTCCACCTATCTCTGCGTATTTGCTTTGTGTCTCTTTACCTGTTTGGTCCCAGGTGTACTTTCAATCAAGTCAGAGGTGGTGCAGCCCCACCGAACTAAGACTTCTGAGAGGAGGACACACACATATCATTTCCAGGTCATTGAGACTGACCAACGGGGGAGGCGGTCACCAGTGCATGTTCTGCCAGTAAGTGAGACATAGGAATGTTAGGGAAGGACTAAATGAAGGCCTGGGTGCTTCCCAGAGGAAGTGCTTTCAAAAACAGTCCTTTACTGATCTCTGTTAGTGTACAACAGAAATAGTACAATCCGTATGCTTTGTAGGCATAATGAAGGTTAGCTATTTGGGGTAGAAACAATATAGGTAGGAAAAGTTAGTGTAGTTGATAGAAGTAACAGATGTCTGTTAACCTGCATGTATTTTGCAGACCTGAAATCCTGCCTTGGTTTCTGCTGGAGTTCATAAAGGCATTGTATACGCAGAGAAAATAGCACAGTGCCATGTTCATCATCGAGGAGCGCTCTAGTGTAAGTAAAGACGCAAAAGTATACTTATAGACTGCAATATAAAAATAACAAATATTTCATATGATGCAACAAAGTTATGAGCTAAAAACTCAGGATCTATGCTAGGTATTAGAAGTTTAATGAGCCACTAGATTTAAAAATCTATTGAGTAACCACGGATTCAGCCAGAAATACTACCATTTCATTCACTGAAGTATACTTTTCCACATGAAACAGTTTTTCCTTATTCTTCATCTGATTCCCACACCTCATTCTGCCATTATTTTTACTATATATATTGCTTTTGACCAGTTACCTTTGCATCCTGAAAATCTAGTTAATTTGTTTTGGCCACTGTAAGGCCTAGGGATTCCACAGAAGCTCAGGATATGTGTTCTGACTATTAGTCTTTTAGTGATTTTACTGCACTTTGAACATTTTTTTCAAGACTTAAGAATACCCTGGGAGAAAACTGATTAATATTATGATTTCTAGTTTATAATAGAGGTGACAGAGGTGATAGAAAAATAAGTCATTAAAGGTCATGCAGTGAGTCAATAGGAAAGATTCCTTTTTATTGATTGTTTTAAGCCTTCTTTGCTTACTGAGGCACTTACTTACTAAGTCCCAAGTGAGCTCATTTGGAACCCACATTCATGAAAGTGACAATGAAATCACAGTGGCCTCAATAAGTCTGCTAGTGCCCGCTGCTGAAACGGCTCCTGAATTCTGTTATTTTAATCCTGACTTACACGGCCACTGCTGGTTATTTTCCTGCATAAAACAGTTTTTTTACTTTTTTGTACATAGATACAATCAAGTGCATGAAACGGCATGCATGTATATAAAAACAACTTCTTTGAGTCTTGAGAAGAGGCCTAAAAGTGGTATAGTTTCAGCAATTTACTTGTTGGGGTGACACAGAGAGTTGAGTGTTTATTTCTGTTACTAGGGATTTATTTGGATTCATGTGACAGTGGCATAAGAAAGGCTTGCTATCTATTTAACACTCTCTTTATCTACTCCAGAAGACACCACGCATGGGGGCATATTTTCAATCCCACAGGTCTCGTGGAACTGGAGGTAGCTCGTGGCTAGGACACAGGGCACGGGGAAAACTCTGAAATGAAACCACTTTGTATTTGGCCCCCAATCCTATAACCCCGAATGTTCTATGAGCCTTCTCACTATAGCAGAATTTATTTCCATTTTATTTTTCATTTAATATGATTCTAACATGGAGTTTCTTTTTTAACGTGTCATAGTCTTCAGGAAATCTATTCTCTTGAGTCACACGAAAGATTGCCCAGAATCCTCTAGGCTCTGGGTTTAGAATGGCCATGGACTGGGCCGCTGCTATCAGGAGGGGACTGCTTTGCTTCATGGATGCCCAGAGCCATGTTTCACCCTCTTAAAGTCTCAAACAGCAAGTGAATAAGTGGGGCTGCACCCAAAGTATTTACAAGGTGGCGATGGAATATTTACATTTATTTGAGACTCATTTCATTGTTCAGGTACAACTAGACTTGCCCCAAGAAACCCATTAGGGAATTTAGGAGGCTGGGAGTCTGGGCTAGTCCACCTCTCTGATATGTGTATGCAGCTAAACCTTCTGAGAATACATTATTTTCAGAAGCAGGGACAGAGAGGGCAATTTACTAATTCCCAATAGATCACAAGGTGTTGTCCATATTGACAATCTGTTTTTCCTGGGCAGGTGATAGTAGCAATAAATCGTATTAACCTGGTCAAAGTCAAATGAACACATTCAGAGAAACAGAGAACAGTCCTCCCACGCACCCCTGAAAACAGTGTCCAAAAATGGGTGCAGGGAGAGGAGGTTGAAGGGCTGTTATGGTATATTATAAAAGTATTTCTGGAGTAAAACAACAACAACAACACACAAAAAATAAAACAAAACTTCTATTTACCTATTCATATATTTCAGGTAAGACAAAATTCAAATATTTTTATTAAATCTACCGGCACACTTAGCTGACTGTACAAACATAGTCTTCACTTCTGTCAATAAATATACATGTTAATTTTCTGGATAAAAAATCAATTTCATGCTAGCAGACATACTGTGGAAAGTGGCTAGATTAAACTATGGCTCTCAACTACACGTTCCCAGCACCAAAAATAACCAGATGGTATTAAGTGTGCACTGGTCACTCTGGAGATTCACTGTAATTATGTCAGGATGTGCTCACTGTTATGGCTTCGGCAGCCTTTCTTGCCTCTCTACCTGCTTTGTTCAAGAGCAGCTGCTGGCGTCAAGCTGCCGTCTGTTTCCAGCACAGAGGCTGAGTGAAGAGGTGCTTTCCAGGGAAGTCATGTTCCAAAGCAGGAGCAGCAACGGCGAACGGATTCAATGGGGAACATAACGTTCACTGGGCAAAAGTCTAGTAATCAGCAGGTGCTAATTCAGAGCTGCCAGTTCCAATTGGTAAATAGCCCTTCCTAAGCCATTTATGCAGAGCTGGAAGGGATGGGAGAGGTATTTAATGGACGCACTAGAATACTGCCCTATGGAGTGCCTGGTAGCGATGGTTTCATTAAAAAGATCACACGGGGACGCCTTGACTCCCATTCCTACTCACATTATGTGCCAGGACAGCAGAATCATGGATGCTAGGGTGCAAAACATTCCATTATTTTTTGCTAAAGATAATACTCAATAAAGATTATCCACATTCTCTATATTAAGTGTAAATACATGTAAACAGGAGTGCTTTTAGGCACATGCCTGAAACACTTAATGGAATGGTGTGTGTGAGATGCAGATTTACGATAATTGCTTTAGGTTATTGATTTTATGGTGATGGTGTCTGCTTTCCCTTTAAGAAAATGTTTTAGAATTGTTTTATAAAAACGTACCTTCATTTTTCTTGGTTACAGGGAGTAAGTAGGACTTAAACAGGTGCAGGGTCCTTTCCCCACCGGCCTGCAGACAGGAAGTGTATAATGGCTGGGGGCTATAAGGACGGGTGGGCTCACGGGTCCACATCGGCTCTGAACCTCCTTGTCTTCTCCAGCCACACAAACGCCTGCCCTTTCCCTCCCCGCCCTCACCTGCTGCTCCTGGATAACTCCTCAGCCTTCAGCACTGAGCAGGGTACCTCCTCTCCACCCCTGCCTTCCTACTCTCCCCAGGTGGGTTAAGTGTTCCTTATCTGAGTTCTCCTATTATATGTGCTTTTCTTCTATAATACTACTCATCACATCACCTTGCAATATGCATTTGTCTTCATCCTGGAATATACTCCTGAGAGCAGAAAATCTGTATGTGAAGTGATGCTGCTCTGACTTTGAAGACTTCCAAATGGACACTTTTCTAAGAATGTGACTTGAGAGATGTGACATGTACACTAGTGTAAAGTACAGGCTAGGCCATGGGTCCCTAACACCTGCACTGTGACATGGGCCGCCCATTGTAATGAGTTCAAATGTTATTGAGTACTCCCAACAAATAGGTTGGGTATTGAGAAACCATAAAGCCACATGATTCCCATATCAAAACCATAGTTTATCTTGTGTGAAAACTGGAGACTGCACCACACAACTGACTTTTTTATAGTAAATGGTCATAGCATGCGGGATCCCAGGAATATCCATACTAATAATAAAAAATTATTAGTTTCTATGAGAAAAATAACCACCTTAGTTCTTAAAAATTATTTTAATGCTCATCCCACTTAGATTTATGTTTATTTTTATGCTATGATATGGGGGAGGCACAAATAGCACCATATGAGACTAAGAATATTTCAACTCAGTGATTATTGTCATCTACAAACCTTGAAGTCATTTATATAAAGCTCTGAGAAAAATAACAAAGATATTTTTGTTTGTTCCTTCCACCCTACTTTCATGCCTCATAAAAATATTAAAAGAAAAACTAGCAAGGAACAAACTTCTCTGCTCATCGGTGAATTATAACTTACTCGTCACAATATGAGTTAAGGCAGTATTTCAGAGTAAGGCAAAAATCTATTAGTAAATGTAGTAGTACATTTTATAATAGAGGTGGCTTTGGGTCCTTTTAAGGAATGACAGGAAAATGCTCAGTTTTATCCAAATACCACATTCCAGATTTTTATCCTGTACCATTAAGTCTCAAGATACAACTAACTGCATTTTCACCACCTGATGACTTTGAGGCATAGTATGCCAGACGTAGAGAATGCAGTGATGTGAGTCCTTTAAGATCTATATTTAAAAGAGAAACTATAAAGCACTTGAATTTGTTACCATGTGCTGTTCCCCATTGTGTGTTTCCTAACTGTGCTTGTTCTGAGTTATCTGAGGAGGTGGCCTGAGGAAGGTCTCATCTGTTGTCAATGGGGCAAATGTTTTGGAGCCGAAAAACCAAATAGGTTAAACTTTTCTCTGGATAACGCTAGGTATATGGCTTTTCTCATCCTTGTTTGGTCCGGTGAACTTCCTGAGAGGTAAACATGGAAAGTAAGCTTGGATAATGCAGAAGAGAGAAAGGCAAAGCTATGAATTGACATGGGAACCAGTGGCTATACAACCTGAAGAGAAGGGACAAAGGTGGCCATGCACTCTAGTTTGCCTGTATGCTCATCTGAAGGGCCAGAAAACTCAATTATGAAGAATTTTAATTTTACACAGGAGTGACAGGGAGCAAATCCAGAGTTTAGGGAACTGGCAGGCAGTAATGCTGGTTTTGGCAGGAGCGTTGTGTGTTGATTGGAAAGGAGATGGATGGAGAGCAGTGAGGTTAAATGGAAATGAAGCTGAAGTGTCCAGGAGTGTGGTGATGAGAGCAGAGATCACCATCTGGTCAATGGGGATGGAGAGGTGATGCCTAGAAACCTTTGGGTAGAAGTGATCCAGGCTTTTGAACAATCTAAATATAGCATAAGACAACATGGATATAAAGACAAGCTTAATTCCATGCTTGGGATAAAAGTAAAGTTTTCTATAGTGAAATTTAGAAAGGGGGGAATTTAAAGAGAAATAAGAAAAGTTACAGCATAACCTGCTGCTTTTCTTGCATTCTCTTCCCCCCTCCCTCCCTCCCTCCCTTCTTTCCTTCCTTCCTCCCTCCCTTCCACCCTCCCTTCCTTCTTTCTTCCCTCCCTCCCTTCCTTCCTTCCTTCCTTCCTCCCTCCCTTCCACCCTCC
>NW_006383010.1:4815594-4826875 GCF_000327345.1 Myotis davidii | reverse complement strand
TCCTTCCTTCCTTCCTTCCTTCCTTCCTTCCTTCCTTCCTTCCTTCCATATTAGACTAAGGAACTTATATTTTTCAACCTCTTGGCTGAAAGAAACCCACTGCAATGATTAGATATGTCAGATTTTCATTCCAGATTCTACTCAATGGTTTCTTTATTTGTTTTATGAAATTTCTATTTATTTATCCTCCCCTCAAATATTTTAAAGTAATATTTTATGGGACCTGTTATCAAAAATGTACTTTGGCTAATGAAGGCGGCGGTTGCTAAATTTCGTTGTGCATCAGAATCACGTGCAGCAGATTCCTGGGTCCCCTCACACAGTTTCTGGCTTAGAGGTCTGGGCGGGGCCTGAGAACTTGCATCTGTGATAAGTTCCCCGACGGTGCTGATGGTCCAGGTGCAGGGACCAGACTTGGAGAAACCCAGTGCTAAGGGATCTCCACTACACGTAGTTAGGCTGCTGACTACTACTTTATAGTTTAAAAAATGCTAAATCTTTTCAACAGATTCATGCAAACAAAATTTCAAGCAGAGACATAGTTCTTTTCTTATTGCCTATGATGCTATCAGGTTGCAGATGTAACCAGTTTTATGGAATTGGTCCATTCCTGAAACTTGAATCACTTTCCATCACCGAGGAAACAAACCTTTAATACTCGAGAGAGGAAAACATTTTTTATGGTATAAATGCTCACTCCTAATTTGTTAGGCTTTATGTTTTTATTGTTTAGAAACTTACCGTTTCTAACATGAACTCACCTGTAAAGAACCCATCCTCATTTAAAAGAGCTGTGATTTTTACTGGGTTCCAGGGGGCCGAGACTGTCCCCCGCACTCTCAGAGTCCCACCCACACCAGCCAGAACCCTCTGGGCTTCGCCATTGACTGCCAAGCCCTGGATCGGCTCCCTCAGCCTAGTGTTTTTTCCCACTTGCTGTGAATAAGAACAGCTTCCCCTTTCGTCTCTGCCTCTGAAGCTAGTGTGTAAGCTTGAGTGACCGCATCGAGTCTGGTGTTGGCTTTTCATGGGCTCAAAGCAGGAGGGGGATCCATTTGGTGTGTGCTCACTGCACCCCCACTGACTATTCCCTGTGGGGTCCCTGTCTCTGAGCCCTTCACGTGGAGGCTGCTTGGGTGATGCATGGCCCACCTCCCTTCTTCCAGTAAACGCGATGCAAGAACAGTAGCGTCTCTGAGTGGAGGAGATAATGACGTGTGGGCAGCACAGAAATGACAAAGCAATTCAAGTCTTGATAAAGAGATAATGTCGTTAAACACAGCCTATAGGGAGCACAGGGAGATGTAAGGAAGTCTCATTAAAAAGTCCCCTTTGGGCCCACATGGAAATATCTAGGCGTTGCAAGTCGCCCTCAGGAGGCGTTCCCCTTCTCTGTGTCTACACTGAAAGGGATGAGAGCCTGAGAACCCTTTCTTCTGCTAATAGGATGTGACTGCCGTAGTGAATTAACACTTTCTACTTGTGGTTCACTCTCTTTCACTGAATGACACCGGTGCTGTTACACCTGTCAAGGGTTTACTTATGTTTGTTCCCCAATGTGTTTGAAGAAGAGGGTGGGAGGGAAATCAGGCCCGATCTTGATCGGAGAACAGTGTGTATTCTCTTTACTTAGAGGGTTGGAAATTTATCATGACATATGCTGGCTGCACAGTCAAAACTTATCAACACCCACAACTTTGGAAGCTCGACAGGATAGCTCTGTGGGAGCCGCTTCCTCGACAGATGCTGGCTGGATGCGTCAAGTGCAGGACCAAGTGAAGCCGAGGGAATCCTTCTAGTTGGGCCTTCCACGTGTGCAGTATTTGGGAAAGTTGCATTAATCTCGCCTCATAAAAATTTTAAGAAAAGCATTGTTCTATTCAGTTCATGGTCCTGATGGTCCTGATTTTAAGTTAGAATATATATCACAGAACATTATTTGCACTGGCCTTAAACTGTACCATATCAAGAAGCAAAATGTTATCCAAGTCAGCAAATCTAGTTTGTATTTTATCACAGGTATTGAGAGTATTTTTCTCTCTGGACTGCAGGGACTTTAAATATGATTCTGCATTCACAATTCTTCTTGAGACTTAGTACTGAGTCGACCTAATTATATCCTATGGTTATGAGTTCTTAAAATGATATCGGCCTCTGTTATAAGAACTTCAAACCACATAATCACAAAGTTGAAATTTCAGCTGATAAAAGATTTTTAATGTTTATGCCCCTAGTCAAACATTGGGACCTTTTTTGTGGATCTACATCATAAACAAATTAAAACTGTGACCACTTTCAAGTGCATGGTGTCAGCACATCTTTCAAATAGTCTTTGTGAAGATTTCTGACTTAAAACTATAATGTTTTCCATCCTGCACAGGATACTAGTCACTAAGTATCTGGCTCCTTAATGATACTAATCATCATAGCTCTCTGGCTCTTTAATGATTAGCTATTTCATAATAATTTGTTCTCTGAATCTGTGTGCCATTCCATTTAGGTGTGTCACTGACTGTATATATTTATCGACACTGATTATGTATATGTATTTGGAACTTGAAGTAAATCTTAGCTTCCTTGAGGGAAATGCATATTACCTTCTTTTCCAGTATTTGCTCTCCTCTTTACATTTCTCTGACATTTCTCCTGCCTTTCCATGTCATTATCCTCCTGCCTCTGTTCCTTTCTTTCACTAGTTTCTCTTTCCTGTAAGTTTGTCTGCTTCACTGGTGCTCACAATTCAAAGTCTGAATTTCAATGATCTCTGTAGCTTTCATTTCTATTTCTGGTTTCTCACCTGCTTATAGGTGAAGGTGCTTAGAAGGATAGAATTACAAGACACACAGAAGATTTTTCTCATGTGTAAAAGAAACGAGAAAGATCCAAAATTATATCCAATTACAGATTTTCCAGGCATTCATTTTCTCTGTCCCCATATATCCCAGTCTCCACTCTTTATTCCTACCAATTGCAACAGAGAACATAAATTATGCATTTTCTTTGGCCAGATACAAAGTAATCAGAATGGAACAAGGACAACAAACTTACTCTCTTTGAAAACTGTATCATTCTATAACAAGCATAAACCAAAGGCCACAAAGATATTTACCTGAAAAAATGCCAATACACTATTCCAAATGAGGTGTTATTTATTTTTAAATAAAATCCCCCCCCCCAAAGGAGTTAGAAGACAGTTAAGTGGCGTGACCTATATCAAACAAGATGATATTCTTAGTGTTTAGGTAGAAAGGATGAAAGGGGACCTTAATTAAAACTAATCTCTACTTCTTTATAGTTGGCCTTGAAAATAAATAAAGCTCTAAGTCATATTTCTTACAGTGTTAACAAAATGATACATAGCTAGAATCAATACAAAGATTTTGAAAGAATGTAGGGCTATGGACTAGGACCGGATTCTAGAATGGAATACTAAGAAGCCATAGAAGACAAAGAGTTCTTCAAAACATAGGGGAGAACATAAAGAATTAAAAATAAGAAAAGTAATAGTAAATTAAGGGAGTGATAAAATTAAAGTAGACATAAAATCCTAGCAAGCCAATTACAAAATAAAGAAAATTAGGATGTTTTGAGGAACTTAGAGCATTATAAGTGTCTTGCATTATTCAGGACAATGTTAAACATACTTATTACATATATCTTTGGTAAGGATATAGGGCAGAACGTAGTGCTAACCACTAACAAAAGCAAAATAGAAAATATGACTTCCTAAGATTACAGAATAAAAATGAATTTAAAATTCAAGAAATCCAAAATAAGAAAGTTTAACAAAACCCCAGCAACAACAAAAAACACATCAAAACAGATTAAAAACCTAAACATATGATCGGAAACTATAAAACTCCTAAAATAAAGCATAAGGGGAACACTTTATAACATTGATCTTGGAATGATTTCTTGGAAATGACACCAAAACACAGGCCACAAAAGCAAATATAGACAAGCAGGGCTATACCCAACGAAAAAGCTTCTGCACAGCATAGGAAATAACTGACAGAGTAAAAAAGCAATTTACATGATGAGAGAAAACATTTGCAAACCATATATCTAATAAGGAGTTATTTTCTAAAATACATGAGGAGCACCTACAAGTTAATAGCAAAAAAAGATGAGTAAAATATTGGAATAGACATTTCTTCAAAGAAGACATACAAATGACTAAGGGGGATATGAAAAAATGCTCAGTGTCACTAATCATTAAGGAACTATAAATTCAAACCAGAGTAAGATATCACCTCCTAACTGTCAATGTGGCTATAATACAAATATAAATAAATCTTAAAAATAGAGTGTTGGTAAGGAGGTGGATAAATCGGAACCTTATGTTGTCACTGAAAATGTAAAATGGTACAGCCATAATGGAAAATAGTACGGAAGCTTCTTGAAAAATTAAAAATAGAACTACATAATCCAGAAATTCCACTTTTGCCTATTTACGCCAAAGAATTTAAAACAGGATTTCTAAAATATATTTGTCATTCTATGGTCACAACAGTCAAGAAGTATAAAACAACACAAATGCCCTTGACAGGTGGGTGGATTAAGAAAATATAGTATATATCTATAGTGGAATATTACTCAGCCTTAAAAGAAGAAAATCCTTTCATATGTGACAACATAAATGAGCCGTTAGGACATTATGCTAAATGATATGGATCATGGTCACAGAAAGACAAATGCTGGTTGACTTCCCTTGTTTGAGGCACCTAGAACAGTCACACTGACAGAAGGACAAAGAAGAAGGGTGTTGCCACGGGCCTGGGGAAGGGAGAAATTGGAAGTCATTATTCTGCAGGTACCGACTTTCCATCCAGCAAGATGAGAGAGTTCCAAGATCTGCTGTACAACCATGTACGTATAGCTAAAACGTTGTGTTGGACAATTAAAAGGTTAGGGAGAGGGTAGATTTCATGTTATGTGTTTTTACCACACACACAAATGGGTGGGCAGTACTGTTATGCCTGTTGAAGGTGAGGAGCCTGAGGCTTAGAGAAGATGCCGAACTGTTGTCTCTGTAGCCTTCACACACTGTTTCAATCATCTGGAATGGTGAATCCGCTCCTTTGCCTCCCCCTTTCCGTTAGCCTCACTGTCCAGTTATACCTGCTTCACTCACTCCTCTCGCTTATTCCACACGCACTAATGGACAGACTCACTCTTTTCTTTTAATATTTCCCAGAGAGTCCTGAAGAACATTCGGTAGACTATAATTAACCACTAAGGATCCAGCTAACAGACTCATTCTTTTGGAACATGATGCTCTGACGAAAGGGCCCCTTTTGTGTTTCAGTGACCTGCAGTTACACAGCACTGTCCCATAGGCATAAAATAGAAACTCGATTGATTGACAAGGAATCAGAAACAGACATAACTTAGCAAAACCAAGTCTGGAAGCTTTTTAAATTTCTTTTAAAATGTGATAAAAGGCGAAAGAGATGAAAGCAATTCTCACATTCAATACTCCTGCAGACTATTTTGGCAGGAATTTATTATGTGCCCAATATTCTAGAAACCGTCATCTTAATGATAAAAGTAAAAATAATGGAGGAAACTTGGTTTCCTGGCTCAAAAGATTTGATTTCCTTTATTAGCTGGAGCCATGCATCATTGCAGATTTGTAATTCCTTCATCGCACCTCTCTGAGTCTGAGAGCAAAAGTGTTAATGAGGCACAAGAAAATGGTCAAAGAACTTTCCTTCTTCAGATTAAAAATCTAGACAGTGGTACGGGCATTAAGAAAGATTTCTAGTACATCTCTTAAATATTTAAACCATTCTTCTCTCTTTTAAAAAAGTGTTCATTGTCGAGGAAAAGCAAAATATTGTATGGTTCTTGGTGGCCAATCGAATATTAAAGGTAACTGTCCCTCTCTGTACTTAAAATGACCTCAATTTGTAACTACTTGAATGGCCTCGAGTCATCTATAATTTAATTATGTTTATTCCAGCTCACCTGGAAGAACTCAAAATGAAATGGTGGCGTTGGTTTGTGGGGTCAGAATCAATAGCCATTAAGAGAATGAGATTTTTAAATCTAGGGGGAAAAAACAAGTACTTAAAATATCCCTCGGATCAGCCTCACAATTCTAGGTACTAGACAACACAGATATGGTGGATTTTATCCTGATGCATTACACTTATTTAGTGTCTGGAAAGGTAGGAGTTAATGCAAGAACTGATTTGTCAATCAGAGTAAGAGCTAAAAGTTCAGCTCTCAGAGTATTTTGGACTTGTGTGGCACATTTAGAGAGGCAGACGGGCCCTGAAGCGGACCAGAATAGATGAAAGCTATAAGATAGGAGGAAATGCTATGTAAGCCAAGTATATGAGTTTCTCTAATCATGTCATTGGCATCATGTAAATGCCAGACACCATTTTATATGCAGCTTAGATCTAGCAGATGTTGGCATTTAAGTATAGGTTGCTACGAGAGAAAATTGCCCTTGAATGGAAAAGGAAGTTTATTGGTAGAGAAAAATGATTTTCGCAGTTAACAGTTATAACCCCAATAATAGAATTGTTGTCAGTCAGAGGTTGTGGGGTGGGAAAGGAGGAGAGATCTAATGATACCTCAATTCCAATCTGAAAGGAAATCAGCTTCCGTTTGAATTGCGGATGTGTGGGTTGTATACATAGAACCTTCTCCTCCCTCTCGTCTCAAACCTCAAGGCTTCATGTTAAATGGAACAAATCACATCCTTCGTGGTTCTGCTCTGTTTGGTACAGCTGCTTGCTGCAGGTGGTGCCCTAAAAATATAGTGTTTGTTTATTTTGCAATATAGCAGTCTGCAGAGTGGTACCTAACAGTGCACCAGCTCCCTTCTTTCTCTGTCAGTGAACTAAATGATGGAAGACTAAGACCTCCGCCAAACCCAGCAGGGAATGGCCCAAGTGAGAGGCACAGGTAGTGCTTGCGGCTCAGCTCCCAACAAGTTCTATTTTCTTCGGATTCATGAGGCAAAGCTGACAAGCAGACAATCCGTCATCAGATCCTCTGACTGGGTTTCAGCAAAGGCAAAGCCAAGCAACAAACTGCCTTTGTTGGGGGGGAATCATTGTGTTTCTCTGGAGATACACATCTGTGAACACATGGGGTTAAAAGGGAAAAAGAACCCAAAATGGATCACGAAGAGAAAATAAAAGTGAAGATTAATCTCAGGTAAATGGTGATGCAGATCTATATAAATAGATTTTTTTCAGTGATTTTTTTTTAAATTTCTAACTTAAATGATGTAATAATTTTCCAGCCAAACCCATAGGGCCCTCATTTGAAAGAATTGTGGAATACAGCACAATAACTATGTGTGAAATCGTCTACACTATAGTTAAAATAATTATATACAAAATTATATTTTCATTATTATTATTCTAGACTTTTTCTCATTGAATGAAGCTTTAAGAAAAACACTCCCCCAAATTGCAAGGTTTATATGAACTAATTGGTGCTGAGGGGGATCACTGATGATAATGAGTCATGCCAATCAACCTTTGGTAAGGCATAACTTACTGTAAAAACCTTATTTAACTTCACTGAAATTGTGATAGATTATAACATAATATATAAGTAAAATTTAACACTTGGAAGAATTTTCTAGAGAAACTTCGACAAATATTGGCTTCTAGCCAGCAAATAACTAATGCTTCTCTAAGATTTAATGTCTTAGAAATGCATTTGGGTTATTTGTACGGGAGGAGAGATGGCACCAGAATAGTGAAGATGATTCATGATTTCAACCTTCAAAAATGGGAATGATGTTCTTCTTCAGAACAGGGGTGGAGAAAAGGACAGGCAGGCACAGGCCTGAGAAGGGGAGTAGTAAGCTCACCATCTGGTGTGACAGGTGGGCAGACACAGATAAATGGAATAAAGCAAAGTGAATTTAAAAAGTTTAAAAAATAAATTTAAGGCTGATTCAAATGTGGGAAATAAAGAGTGGGAGAATGACCAGATTCTGAAGGAAAGTGTTGAGTATTTTAAAGAAAGAGGAGCATTTAAATAGACTGAAGGCAGAGAGAGAGGAAGGAAGAGAGAGATAGGCAAGCTGACTTGCTCTTGAGAATGGTGACCTGCATTTACTGGCTGCAGTCTGGTGACCATATTGCACATGCTCAGAGCTGCAGATCCACCCTCATGAGTAGTGCTCCCTGCCCTTATTATCCATTACCTAGAATGTTCTTTTTCCCCAAACAGTTACATGGCCCAGCTCTCATTATACTCAGAACTTGGGTCAAAAATTCCCTACCAGAGTTGCCTTCCTTGATCACCCTCTGGTAGCTCTTTTATCTTGTCTTCCTTTATTCTGCAGTAGAGCAGTTCTGTGGGGCACAGGATATAGATATAGGTATAGATGAGAGATATAGATGATATATATAGATATATCTTCTCATAAAAATTTACATCCCATGAGAGCAGGAAAAGGCTTTCAGCAAATACTTGTTTAGTGACTGGATGAATGCAAGCAGTCAAACAGTATGGAGAAATAAAATTGCTCTAAATTTTAATCTTTAGATTGAATCGATATAACTTTAAACTAACATTTAAAAACTGCAAACTTCCACCACTGGTAAGTGATGGTGTCTAACAGATTTAACTGAATCACTCATTGTGTTTTTAACTGAATGATTAGTTTGGCTTTGTTTCATTCCAATTTGGCTTCTCTCCCAGGAGCAGTAGGTCCAAGAAGAGCTCCTTGGCCTGCAATACAGAGCCCAATAGGTGATGAATTAAATAAGAAAAGGAAATTAGCCTTCTTTTTGGGCTTGAATCTGTGTTAATTCTATATAAGTGAAACATGTGTGCAAGGTTAATAACTGAAGGAAGGGTATGTTCTGAATATAGCTGCGTTTCATCTACAAGGAAGGAGATAGAATTTCAAGAACATGTAGAATGACTAGTCAACTGGGTTTGCTCAGGACTGTTAATCACCCGAAATCCAGTTGTTAATGAAGCTCCTGAATGCACAAGAAGACAGCAATTCTGACCCATTACTTCACATGCTATCCTGGCAGTAAGTTACGGGAAGCCTATCAGGTAGTTGTAATATTTTGTCAGGAGATAAATTCATTCCACTTTTGTGATATGGTTTCTCTAACTTAGTTCCTGATGAAGTACCACAGGGACCCTTAAGCTTTTAAGACATAAGTTTGTATCAAAGAAAGTGTGGGCACCACATGACTATCTCATTCCAATTCAGATCTCAGACTTGTAATTAAGTGGCCAAACATTTTCTCATTTGGTTTTAACCACTGCTTTATCATCTTTTCAGAATTCATCCTTCTTTTTTAAAAAAAAAAAACATTTTTATTGATTTCAGAGAGGAAGAGAGAGGGAGAGAGAGATAGAAACATCAATGATGAGAAAGAATCATTGATTGGCTGCCTCCTGCACACCCCCTACTGGGGATTGAGTTCGCAACCTGGGCATGTGCCCTTGACCAGAAACGAACCCAGGACCCTATAGTCCACAGGCCACTGCTCTATCCACTGAATCAAACTGGTTAGGGCACAATTCATCCTCCTTTAATAACATTTCTCTAATCCGTTAATTTGTAAGCAATGCAGAACTTCCTAGATTTGTGAAATAAGCACACTGCTGAAATAAATCCATGAACAACTATTGAATCACTGATATGGAACTTTTCCGTATCTCGCAGTATAATTTCTCTTAAAATTGATTTTCATTGTAACCTACATAGTACATTAGGACTAAATCAACCTAAATGTGGCATGTGACTAATAGGATGGCTAGGATGACATGAAATTACAGCAAATGTTATTTGTAAAATATAGAAATTTAAAAGAGAAAATTTACCTACAATTTTATGATGAAGAAATCAATAAAGTATGGGAAAGGAATAAGAAAAGGAAAGATGAAAGACTGAAAGACATTGGATAGTGAGAGGTAAAAGTAATGCTTTGCATTTATAAAGTTGCTGATAAGAAGCAGATCAAATTTAAGAGGTGGAGAGACTGAAAATCAATAAGGAAAGTAGAGCAATGCAGACATTTCAGAATAAAAAAAAGGACATAAAGAAACTCAAAATATCCTTGGACCTATTTCAGTCCTTGACTTTGGAGTCATATTTGCAATTAGTATTAACCAAAATAATCATGTGACAAAGAGCTGACTCATTTAAGTATAATAAAATATAATATTGTATTCAGAGAAGTTCAGGGAAGGTTATAAGTGATAAACATATGAGGGTAAAATGATGTAGCCTTGACTCTCAGGGTTACTGCTTGAGAGGAATTTAAGAATGTGTGGCAATTGGGACAAAGATCAGACGAATGAATGGCAGAGTCTGGACAAACACAGCCATGATGCCACACAGACAGGAATAGGCAAGAGAATAACGAGGAATAGAAATCATATACCAAGCTGTGTAGAAGAATGTGTGGGTTGAGAATAGTAGAGTTGAACATTCTATTCATAGGATTGGTACAAGCAAGTAGAAGGTACAGAAGGAATATTACAGATGGCTCTTCTTCTACTGTGTAAACACTATTTAGCTTAAGTATGTTTGCGCATACTGTTAGTCTTTTTCACTGAAGTATAACACGCTAAACAATATATTATCCCTATATTATAGCTGTCATTATAAATCATCTTTACATCCTTCCTTTGAGAATGCCTTGTTATTTGAAAATGCTAACCCATTCTACCATTATCATAACTATCAATGTGTTTAGAAGTTCCTATAAAGAGAAAGTTGCCAACAAAGACTTATTTCTTAGAAAATGTTTTTATCATGGGCCTTCCGTTTCCTGGGAGCGGCAGCTGTGAAGGTGAGCGGGCAGTCCTGGCATTTTCGGAGCCAGAGGCCTACCTGAGCCACCAGTAGAAGGTGTCACGACTTAATAAACAAGCTCTGTGCCACCTAGCGTCGTGGTGCGTCCACAGGGACAAAGAGCAGTACTTTGCTTGCTTGATGAGAGCTTGGTTTGAAGACCAGAGGGATGAAAAGGATATGGTGAAGGCCACCCAGCTGCCAAGGGAGGCGGAGGATGAATTCTGGCCCCATCTACCATCCTCAGCCATTCATCTTCCCTGACTCTCCTGGGGGCGCCTCCCATGAGAGATGCCAGTGCTACAAGGTCCCTGAGTGGTGCTTACATGACTGGCATCCTTCTGAGAGGGCAATGGTCCTGATTAGTTTGCCAAGAGACAGCACTGGAAGAAACTGCAGAGGGAGAGGTAGAACTGGGAGCGAGAGGTTAAGCAGCAGCTCCAGAAGGAAACTCCCCCCCCCCTCCTGCTCCCACCC
>NW_006383010.1:4812622-4815447 GCF_000327345.1 Myotis davidii | reverse complement strand
ACACACATATATATATGTAATTATATATATAAAATTGATTGTGACTGGAAAGATATCCCAAAATACAAGATATATTATGATTTAAAAGAGGAAGTTGGTAACCTTCTGTTTAATACTTTCTTTCTTTCTGAAATAACTTATTTAATACACTTTACTATTTTATTCTGAAATAAATTCATAATTATCGAATTAAATATAAGAAATGGAATTGTGCATGGTTCACTGAACAATAGTCTATGCAGAGAACTTCAACTTAAATCTCACATTAATTATTGGTGATCTGTTGTAGCCTATAATCCTCACCACCACCTTAAATGTATTAGTATTTTTATTCCATGATGTTTCCAGGCATTCTCATGGATCAAGTGATATTATGCTTTGGGGGTAAGCAAGCACATTAAATAGTACACACACATAAGCAGACACTGCCCACTGACGCCTAATAGTTGATGTGGGATATACGTCCCCTGTGTAGGCTAGTGTGTTGGTAGACTAAATAGTATCACATTGACTCTAGGAATCACAGTTTTAACTGGGGAGTGAGTAAACTTAGCAGGATTTAGTTCATTTTTGCACATCATTGTGGATTAACCTGAGGGGGAAAAATAGTATTCTCAAGGAGCAGTAGAAGAAATTGAGGTAAGAAGAAAATAAATAATACCACCTTTATTGTTTTTAAGATAATTTCTTAAACATTATCTCATTTAGTTCATAATTACAAAATAGTTTATTATACAGCTGAGTGTAGATTTACAGATTGTTACTCCCTGACTGTGAATATTTTACCTTATATTTCTGAAGTTGCATGTAGGGAATACATAGACCATTAAGAAAAAAAAAATTCTTCAACTTAATATATCTTTAGAGACTGTTCAAGTTCTTGTATTCTGCTTACTTGCTCACAAACTCACAGGAATACTCACCAATTTATAAGGCACATTTCAGGAATAAAGCAAAAATAAAATAAAGGACATGACAACTGATTGTTCAGGGTTTACTGCTACCAAAGTTTGACTGACATCTGTGGATAAGACCTGGTCTTCCAACAACTTTGTCATTATCTAGAGGAACTGAGAATGGTTATAAAGTTAAGCATGTGCCCATTTCAGAAGTACCAATGAATCTTGATTATTTCTTACTAATTAGGGATACATCCAGTTGGGGTTCTAGAATTAGTTTGTGGAACACAGTTTATATACTTTGTGGTAATCAATTGTGCCAAAAAATATCCTTTCCCGTTTCTACTTACCATCGTCATTGTGTTATTTCAGAAACTTCGTCACTGGAAAAACCTCCTGTTCACAATTGTGATTTGGTTCTTCCCGTATTTTTGTGAATATTTATATCAACTATTCTGATGCCACAGAAAGACCAATCACACTTATTTCATTTATTGGGTTATGACCTTTTGACAAGTATGTCAGTGTACCCCAGTACCCAGGAAAACTGGAGTAGGTGCAGTGTGTGTAATATTTGAAGCTAAGCATTAAAGCTATTGAACCAGCACAAGAGCTAGGGAAGAAGCTGAGTGCTGTCCTTCCGGCCCTTTCCTTCACAGGCAGAAAAGTCGTTGTAGGAAGAAAACTGTTGTACAGTCTGGCCACGGAATGAGGCATGAGAAGACTCGAGTTTTTCAGTTCCAGCTCTAAACCACCACACTCTTTAGTGTGGAAACAGAGTAGACACAGGAGAGAAACACAGATTCATTGTTTGATGGCAGGCTAATGCGATTGGCTGGACCCTGCAGAACTGTGCGGGAAATGACTCTCAGGCCCAGAAAGAAGCTGATGGAGCAACCAGAGCTGTGGTACCATTGTTAGTATGATAGCATCGTCTTCCTGATCAGACACTATGTGTTTCTGAGCAATTCAGGGCAACAGAGAGATTCGTAGTTTAAAAAAAGGGAACACACTAATATTTCTGGTGAAAATTTTGAAAATTGCACTCGCCTCAAATTAAGGAGACAAAATTTCCAGAAGTAGGTCATGTTTATGGTAATCCTTTAAAAAAGCAATTAATTTCTATTCTTAGCCAGCATTAAGGACTAGAATAGTGGTCTTTAAGCATCTCTAGTCCCATATTTTCTGAAAGAATTTTTTAAAATTCACTTGCAAACTGTGTACGTTTGAAATTGATGTTTGAAATTTTTCATCCTTAGTTTAAGTGTCTGCAAAGTGGCAATTTATTTTGGCATATTATAAATATTAATACTTTTCAAGAGATATTAATCTTTTAAATATATCTAATGAAATTTGAATGCCACTGTGATTTAAAATTCACCTTATTTCATTTAAAGACACATGCATATATTCTTTTAGAATAATCATAAATTTTATAGAGTTCATTTTCTTTTTGAATTTGTATTTCCATTCCACTACTTCCACAGTTTTTCCTAATGTAATGTTTATTTGATTGAAAGTTTTATACCAATCATTCTTTGCAGGAGCGAGAGGTTAAGCAGCAGCTCCAGAAGGAAACTCCCCTCCCCCTCCTGCTCCCACCCCTGGAAACCATGGTTGGTGGGCCCTACATTGAAGCTTTGCCCCCTCCTCTGCCCCCGCCCCGCTGGCGGAGAGGAAGGTGATTTACCCCCATTGTGGTGGCATATTGTGACCAGACCCTGGGAACAGCACACACACACACACACACACACACACACACACACAGAGAAGACACCTCACCAGTTCAGCTTACAAGTGATATAAGTTACAGAAAATATACACACTTGCCCTAATAAAAATAACAAGGTCTGTGTGATGAGTTCTGTCTGAGGAATAACATGATACCAGGTGAGTGTGCCACTGTCTTACCATGTTTCTTATCAG
>NW_006383010.1:4796894-4808459 GCF_000327345.1 Myotis davidii | reverse complement strand
AAACCTTGAGAGTATTTGCTTAGGAAGTTTTCAATATTCAGTATTTTTGGAAGTGTCAATGAAGTACTGATGGGGTGGTTGTAATAATCTGGCTGGTCATAATAATCTGGCCACTCAGTGTATATATATATGTGTGTGTTTGTGTGTGTGTGTGTTAAATTTAAGATGTATAAACTTAAGTATGAGTTTTCTTTCCTAGCCCACAAAATATTTGTTAAAAATGTATTCTTTTTTTGACATTTAAAATATTTTTCAGCTTTATTATGGTATAATTGAAAAATAAAATTGTATTTAAAGTGTACCTCATGGCAATCTGATTTAAAGATAGATTGTAAAATTAATAGTTAACTAACACATCTATCACCTCACATATTTATCTTTTTTGGTGAGAAAAAAATATGTTATTAATTGGGTTGTCACAATTATGATTTCACACAATTGATCAAAACAAAATAGTCTTCCACAAATGTTGACCAAAATCATTAGGTATAAAAATAAAATGTTTTTGAAATGCATTACTTGTTAGTACTACACTGAGTCAGAGTTCAGCATGAATTCTATTCTTTTTACTTGTTTGTTTTTAGGCTTAAGCACAGGAAAATGTTGTTATAGAGAACTACTAGAGACTTTTTTTTTTTAAATGCTGTCACATACCTCCTGCAACTTCTAATTTGTATGCCACAATTTACATAATTATCTAAACAATATTTCAAAGAATATACCAACTGATAGATCTATTAGGTATTTTTTTTCCAATTTTAACAAAAAGCAAAGAATTGAAAATTGCCCAATTTGCAATAGCAATTTCTTGGAACTGGACTAAAATCACTACCAGGACATAATCAACAACCAATAATTACGTTCTTAACTCTTTCTCTTAAAGTCACCTAGATTAATCTGATTTATATAAAACGTGCTGGGAATATTAAAATATTATTTAATTTCAACATATTTGTTGACATAGTATTTTTGTAAATTTTTACAAAATCATGTGCTTTGAGTGTATTTTTACCCAACTGTACATTTGCAGATAGGGCTAATTTTGTTTATAAAAATGGCAAATCCAATAACTTATAAATTATTTTTCACTGTGAAATCAACCAAATCAAACTTATTTTGTTTTTTAAGAAGTCTGTCTTAATTTTTTTGATTCAAATATCCACATGGCAACCACGTCACTTCAGGATGCAGCAAAATAGCTGGGTATCAGCTCATGCCATTTCCTCACTTAACCCTTTAATGCAAGTTCACAACATCAATTTATTATTTACTGCTCTAATAGCAATATCCTACGCTACATGAAAATTGGGACCCAAATATTTGATAATCCAATCTTCGTGAATAAGCATTTCCAGATTGAAGAAGGAGTCAAGTGGAATGTGAGCACTAAGGCCGTTCCCTCTCATCCATACCACACACATCAGCTACATCTAAAGAAGTACTCATGTACCATTCCCAACTACAACCCCAAATCCACTTGGATAAAGGCATTCCAAGTTTTGAAAATTTCTTAGCAAGTCTCAGGGAGCTGAACGGCAAATATTTATTAATAACTGGAAATAATTGGAAATATCAGTGACTCCATCCATTTGAAGATACACATTTTATCTTTAAAATTTTTTTGCCACAGTCTGTTGAACAAGGATTTCCACAATTTTATAAACACTACAAGGTACACATTTTTCTGAATAGGGAATAGATATCCCTGAAAGATGAACTTGGCAGTGAATCTGTGGACAACGCCAGGAATTGGAACCTATTCTAAAGTCTTCTATGACTTCCCTGCTAATTCATATATGGGTTCTAAGCCAAGTTTAATATCTGTGGGAAATAGTGATCTTATTTACATTTTTATCAATATCCTCTGCTCATCTCCTAAAACTACTAATAATCAATCTGATTAGCCCTAGCTGGTTTGGCCCAATGGATAGAGCATTGGCCTGCCGACCGAAGGGTCCCAGGTTTGATTCTGGCCAAGGGCACATGCCTGGGTTGTAGGCTCCATCCCCAGTAGGGGATGTGCAGGAGGCAGCCAATCAATGATTTTCTGTCATCATCGATGTATCTAGCTCTCTCTCCCTCTCCTTTCCTCTTTAAAATCAATAAAATATATTTAAATAATCAATCTGATTAAACAATAAGAACGTAGAAATGTGTCAGAAGTTAAAGAAATCAAGGAAGTAAAGGGAAACACCTACAGCAATTTTGGTTGGAGAAATTTATATTAAATGTAGAGGTATTGGTCCTGAGAAGGTAGAGAAAAGAGGGACTGGACATTTGTTTTTGTTTCTGTTTTCTAATCAATTATTTGGAATCTTAACATATATTTTAAAATATAAAGCAACTTCCATTATCGTAATAAATGTTTTTCGTGAAAGCTTCATTTACTTACATTTCTTTGTATGACACCCTCCCTTTTCACTGTGTTGGTTACAGGAAGTGAGGTCTAATGTGTGCATACCAACTATGAGGCACAAACAACTCCATTCCCCTCACTCATAGCAGACATCGCTAATCAATCATGTCACGCTTTGCCACTAACGAGCTAGAATTTGGGGGGCTTTGGGGATCCATTACGCATCAGCTGGTGCTGGCATACAGGTTGAGACAATTCCTATTGTTGGTGGCAGAGAAAAACCTAGGTCAGCATGTCCATCCTCCCTATTTACCAGCTAAGAAATCTTGGGGAAGGCTTTTCACCTGTTCTGCTGCCCTCACAGGACTGTTACACGTTAAAGGATTCAATGCCTGTGAACACGTTTTGTAAACCACGCTGTTGCAGTCACACATTTGAAGAAATCGGCTTAATCTTTGTAGGGTGCACACCACCATCCTTCTAGCTGGTTTCCTTCCTGGCTCTCCCCATACGTATTTATTTGATCTATTTTATAAGTGTGGGCTGTTTTTATTTTTGGTTTTATTGAAACGGTGAACACCTGCACCCCTTTTGAATGTGACGTCTGATACTAACTAGAAGACAATGCTGCTGGAGGAGGAGAGAGCTCGCAGCCTCACACCTGGCTTGTCATTACGGTGTCTGGCAGTCCTTTCTGCTCCGCTGGAAGCTGTGTGATTAATAACCCCTCTTCCCAATTATGCCGATAACTTCTCTTCCTTTGGCTGTAGACAAGAAATATCTTATGTATGTGCAATGCAAATGGTGGGCTTTGTGAATGCTAATTTCAAAACCAGCTAGGAGTTGATTGGCAGAAAACCGAACAACGGGGTGACAGGCGTGCCAGGGGTCAGAAATCTGTGAAAGAAAGGCTTAGTGAAGGTGGAGAAAAGGCACTGGAGAGATTTGGAGTTAATCAAGAGCAATCGCTGGAAGAGCAGCCGTCTATGAAAGCAGATCTAAGCCAGACATCCTGGAAGAGAAAGCAGGTTCAAAGGCTGGTGGGAAAACAATGAGAAGAGTGTGAGTTTAGCTGACTTTACAAAAAAGCAGGCTGGAACTCAGAAGCCAAGATTATGCCACAAAAATGCATGAACTGTATTTTCTGTCTATCACATCCTTGAAAAGTGCACCTGGTTTGAATCCTTAGGACCCTCACCCCATTTTTTACTGTGACATCCTCAAAGTCAGAGATCCTGTCATTTGTTTTTCTGGATGCTGGCAGAGGCCAAGCACTTAGGCAGTGCTCACTGGGCTGGCCTGAACTGAACAGTAGGTTGTCAGGGGCATGATTTGGGTAACACAAATCATTTTGTTTCTTAATCATGACAGCAGAGTGATCAGAATGAATACAGGAAAATGTACTTGGAATCCATTCCCTAGGTCAAGCAAATTGTTCAAGATAAGCCCCATTTTGATTTGCATTCTAAAACGAATGAAGATCTGCTAAATTTTCTGCACAACAGATACTGTCAGCCTAAGGCTGACTAGATAAAAGCAAGCCCAAAGACAGAAAGGTTGTTGAAACTTCGCCAAGCAATTGGCTTGGGTACCCTGTTACCAAATTACTCTCAGGTGACCCACAGTTGGCATTGCAAAAGAAGATGCCACCTGGACAGAATAGGTGGGAAGGAGAGAGGTAAAAATGCCACATCCTGTGATAGCTTGTTCAAATGTCTCCTCTCCACTCTGTTGGGGGCAATGTAGACAGAATTCAGAGCCAGTAGCTCGAAATATCAGTTATATCTGCTCTGAGGGCCACTCCATCCATCGTCTTTGTACTGTAGCCACTTTGCCTGTACAGATGGTTTTTACTTATGGTAAAAATACTTTTTCTTTGGGCCGTATGTCAACCTCAACATATTCTCCCATGTCCAAATGTATTTTTTAGAAAATTACACACCTGCCAAAATTTTACGTGGGGTTTAATAAATCTGTGAACTATACATACACACATTATTTCAACTAACTCTCTAAAATATAACTATCCATGCATATAAACTCTATCTTTATAGCATCCTTGACACATAAATGGAAGCTTTCCAAAATGCTTGGGTGCAGAACAAAAGGAAGTGCCAGTTGAAGGAATGTTTTATGTACAACCTCTCCCCATCACGTTTATGAAGGTGTTTTATCTGTCTCCTGAAACCAGAAACATTTTACTTGTCCCATGGGAAAATGAGTACTTCATCTGAATGGATTTTAAGTAATGAAATGACTACTTCCATCCCATCAAATCTAACTAATCTTTATTTCAAGATAATCAAAATGAATCGTGTAAGAGTTTAAACATATTCTAGAAAGGTTTGTTTATTAAGAAGTGTCTCAGGTTGGACTTTTCCAGGGAATTCACTCACCATGTGAACTAAGAACATAATTCAAAATGTGGAAATGATTTATGCTGGTTCCTAAGTATTTACAGTTCTCCCTTCTTCCTGGCCATTTTGTGACTGGGTGGGACTGTGGGATGGGTTCTGGACAACAAACTGTGAGCAATGAGCTTCTCCTCCCACAGAGGAGAGTTTTCTGGCTCCAGATCTAGCTTGCTCTCTGGCATGGCAACCCATGATGACTCATGGCGGCTGCTCCTCCGCCTCCTTTCCTTAGTGACAGTAACGGTAGAACCTCCTGCTGACTCAGAAGAATACACTTTTGTGGCTTTTAGTGATAACAGATTTGGAAAGTGCTTACTAGCACAGCATACTTAGCCTATTATAATAAATATATAATAATGCATATATAAATGAAAATATATGTGTATTGTATATATATGTATATACTTCACTTAAAAAATTTATTAAGTGAATATATTAGTTATATAATTGGATTAGTTATATATATATGTGTATATATATCTATCTATCTTTGTTAGTTATATAATTGAATACACACATGCTCATATAGCTTTTTTAAATTCCAAAAGAATTTTATGTAAACTAATTGACACCATTCTACCCAGCACTCTGTCTTGTTAATTAAGAATTGTGAGATAACATCATTCCCAAAGTAATTAACTGAAAAAAAAGGTAAAAAGCATATCCTATTTGCATTATTTGTTATTAACAATTTTAAGACTATGCACATTAATTGCAGATCTACATGGAATCAGAGAAAAATATATGTGGACCGGCACCTATAGATATGTAATAAATAAATAGAGACATGTATAGTACAGTTGACTTAACTTTATAAATCCCACAAATTATTCATTTAGCCTTAGTAAAAGTTTTTCCTGAGAAAAGTATGTTATTTATCTTATTTATCTCTTTGTCATAGTGATACAATATAAAATAATATGTTTTATGTAACATAGGTATGTGTTATGCAAATATGTTCTAAAAGTACACAATAGAAAGGACTTAGGAGAGTTCTTTACCAGTATGATACTGTGCAAAAAGAAGGCATAATTGTCCGAGAACTAGAATTCAATTCAAAGAAAAGCTGAATTGTTTTGAAAGTGGGGGAGGGATAAAAGATGATGGATGGTACTTGGGGGAAATCTAGGAAGATAGGGCAAATGGAGAAGGCATTTGGGGACTAAGAGTACACACAGAAAGAGGCCCAGGCTGACAGGAAGAACACCTACTGAAATCTTATACATTTGGGTGTTGCAGCACGTTCCTAGTGAAAACTCTCTGATCTTCCCTTCAGAATCTTTGCAAGTCTACCAAGAGCCAAATAATCAAACCTAAACTGGCTGGATTTCTTATGGAGAATGCTGAAGATGTCAACATCTATGTAATGATTGCTGAAAAGAATCAGCATGCTCAGTCCAGGGCAAGGCTTAACCTCAAAATCCCTATTAAAAGTGGCATTAATTAGGAAAAAACAAATAGCCATGTGTTACCTGCGTAGTCCATTTGCCGTGTACTGGGATTGCACAGAAATAAAACAATTCCGGAAGCACTAAAAAGAGTGGTTGTCTGTGAACACTTACTGCGAGGACAATCTGGAGGGAACTGTGAGCCACTTCTATGTACTGGTACTCCAGAAAACACCCCGAGACCGTGATGTAGCGATGGTCTTCTGGGGCCCAGTCTGGGGCGGGTGTCACTGATGTCACCGTACATCCTGGTCCATTCTCCATCCACCAAGATCGGTGCATTGAAATATTAAAAGTCAGGATAAGGTCTGTTTCCTGCAAGAAGGCAATTTATAAGGATGAGAATTACTTCATAAATGTTATTAGCTTATTCAGACTGACTTGTTCTGAGTTTCCCATTTAGAAATGTGGGTTTCTCCACTCCACCCCATCCTTACTTACTGTATTTTATAGGTACAAAAAAAGCACCTAAAGTAAAACTATCAGTTCTCCCTGAAAATGATGTACCTATGAATTCTACTTATGACAGTTTACCTGACTACACTATAAAAAAATTATTAGTAAAATTATCAGCGGTTTACATTAATTGTAAACCTGAAGAGTCCTTACCTCTTACAACTTGTATTTCAAAGGTTGTAATTTTAACTCTTTTGTCAAGTGAAGATCATCTTTTATTTACTTTTTTAAAGATCATCTTATTGTAAATGTATTTTCTTCTCCCTCAGAATATTCACCTTTTGCCCATTTTAAATATTAAAGTTGTATTTCAATTTAGCAAAAGTTAATATAACGTCACTAATACTAACATTTGTAAGACCTTTACTTAATAAAACATAACACTACCTTTTTTTTTCCCCTGTCCATTCCTACTATTTTAGCAAATTTTTTCAGGGTCATTTCAATCTTGTCTATTTGTACTATACAATTAGCCAAAACATTTCTTAAGAAATATCATTAGCAAACTCTTGCAGGGTGGAGAAAATAAGTCAACAACTCATTAGACAAAGTTCAGCATGTACATGTTTAGCTATAAATACAATAAAAGGCATAGATTTTGTACTTAGAGAGCTTATAATCACATATACAAACAGTGTCTTCTAGGAAGAAAATGGGGAAAAGGAATGCATCAAATACAATTTACTACTCAACAAGTCAAAAGGTTCATAATAAAATGTAAATGCATATCTACAACCTGCAATCATTAACTAGATGATATAATCTTATATTCTCATTTACTTCTTGTAGACATTTAAACAAAAGTCTGCGTGTATGTGCATGTTGTGAACCCTGAGGACTAAGAAGGGCTCCTAGTGGCTACCTGGGCTCAAATAAAAACAAAAACATAAAGCAGAACCTAGCAGCCATTTCTGCACAGGTGTCCCTCAGGCGAACCACACTCCAGGGAGCAGCTCTGCACCACTAGACTGCCTTCCTCTGAGCCACCAAACTGCCTGTCTGCACTGTGTTTCTGTCACTGGAACCAGCCCTTATAAAGTAGCTACTATAGTCCTATTTCAACCAATAGGACTGAGGCTTTCCCCATTCTATCAGAGCTGTGCAGTTCTGACCTATAGGAGCAGCTCTATTCTGACCAATCAGGGATCAGGAGCAGGGATTTCTGTCTATATAACCCAGTTCTCCTCTAGGTGGGAGAGCACACTTTCCATGGAACGATGAAGATTGTGTTTCCTGGCTGGACCACTATAGAGCTGTTCCACGGCAGTGATGGTTCACAGCCACTCTGCATTACCACGAGCTGTTTGCACTGCATAGAGTTACCTTCTTCACCACATCCCCAACTCGGGGTTCCTGTTGGTATTGAGTTGGCACCAATGACTATCAGCTAACAAGGTGTATATTATTTTAACCACAAAATATAAATTCTTGGTTGTAAAACAGACAACAAAAAGGTCTCCTGGAAGTCTCCTATTAAATTCAACAGAAATTCCTGAGTGTGATCTGCTCCATGCATAACCAATACATTATTTAATTCTCACATATTTATAATTTTGATTTCAAAATAGTAAGGGCTTTTGAGACAAAAAAACTAACCTTGGTACTACAAAACAAGGCAGAAAACCACAAACCAAATCTTGTATATTCTGGGTGGATTTTTATGGAAAAACACACAAAATGGGCTCAGAACTGTAAGATTTGAAAACTTTCATATCTTAAGAAAACTTTCATAATTATTTGTTCAGATTAGAATAGTGACAAAAAAATGTTGTGTCAATATTTTTATTCATCTCTCTTAGTAAGTTCAGATTAAAGGACCCCATTTTTGGTCATGTCATTTTTTCAAAATAACAGGGTCTGATGTGTGACATGAAAGTTGTTATTAGCACTAAAATGTGGTTTCTGGAAAGGGCTATGTGTATTCAGGTCAACACAAGAAGCCTAATTGCTCAACAAATAATAAACATTTGATAAAAAAAAACTGACAAGTAAATGAGAAAATGATACTAATAGCACCTCAGAATTTCAATAAAAAGCTACAATTTACTTTCAGGGGTTATGGCATTTGAAGAAGAGCATACATGCGTATATCTGTTCTGATAGTAAGCAGTGGAGGCTGTATTACAGAGTTTAGAAGGTGGAGGGTGAGAGTGAGAAGTTTTGAGTTGCCATTTTTAAAAAACTGAAATATTTTCTTAAATTTCTGGAGTAGTCTACTACTTAGTTATTCTTTTGGAATAATACTGTTGAAAATTGATACAGTCCCACTTTTAGGCTGCTTAGTTACTATCTAAAAGGCTAGAAACTGCACTTCTATGTAAATGGATATTAGGTTATAGTTATCATCATAGTTACTAACAAATTTAATTATTCATATGCCACATGCAAAACACTCTAGCAGGTCGTAATGATGTAAACATAGAAAATGCTATCACTAATATCAAAGGCTTGCAGTCTTTTGGGGGGACGAGGTACAGAGAGAAAATGTAACGATACGAGAAAGCGTTGGTTAAATACGCAATGAGGGGTGTGGGCAATCTGTGCACAGGTCCTTGGAGAGTGAGATGCCTGTGAACTCGGTGAGACAGCCCCTAGAAGTGGGAACTCTGGCTGGGGCCAGAAAGAAGGGCCAGGCTTGGACAGGCCATCAGCCTGGGGAGGGGAAACATTTTAAGTAGAATGGGCCAGATAGTAAAAATTGTAGAGCTAAGACTACTTATATATTTATGGACCTGTAAGTAGCCTTTATTTTATGAGATGAGAGTTTGGAAGAAGGTGGAGTATAAAATAGCTTTGGAAAGATAAGCTGGGGTTAGACTGGGAGAGACCTAAACGTTAAATCAAACATCCTAGCTTACTGAAGGATGTTTGATCAGCGACAGGATGCTGGCACTGCCAACCATGAACCAAGAGTAATTACAATAGACATAACCAAGTCTCCTGTAGCTCTGCAGTGGACAGTGCGGGAAACGTGATGAGTCCAGTGCAGGTGCTGAATTAAACAACAGTCATTATGGAGGTGATGACACAAATGCTGTAAGACCCGAAGGCTTGACCTCTGTTACCCGGTACTCTTCTGCTGAGTTCTATAATGGTCCAGGGACGCTCGGACCAGGACCACTGCTTTCAATACTCTCAGAGTAGGAATGGGAACAAGTCAGCATTCACCTTACCTTAAAACATACATCTGGCAATGACGTTAGAGAAATGAACGCCAAGCAAGCGCATTTAATTGAAAGAAGCAACTTTTAACAACAAAAATACTCTGGGAGGTTGAAATACTTATATCAATAAAACATATATTTTGTTATCAGGACTGAGAATAAATAGTTAGGAAACTCTCTGATTGAATGATATTCTGTAATCAGCTGAGGAGGCAGGAGTTCAGATAGTGAGGAAGGATGTATTTGACACCAAAAAAAATCATATTTTTCAATAAACTCTTATTGTATCATATGAATCAGTGAAAGCAAATCATGTTGTTCAAGATGCAGAAAGGAGCTGAGAAAATATGGTTTTAAAAAGATAAGCAAAATCACAAATACCCTTTAACAAGTTGGATAAATGTTACATATATAGGAATGTAGCCCAGACCATAAAGAAGTTCATATCTACCAACTCTAAAATCCAAGATGCGAGTCATGCTACGATATGATGAACATATGAGAAGTAGATGGACCATAAAAATATACATTTGTGCCCTCCTTTCTTCTAGAATATTCAACTATGGGTAACCAATATTTGGCTGATCATGGGTCATAAACTCAGTATGACACCATCACTAATATTGATTCCAGTGTCTGGTTTCTGTCATTAGTTATTCAAGAGAAGATTTAAGAAAATATTTCTGTGACCATGGTCAACATTACAACCATTGCTCTAAAATCAGATGAGAAAAGTCTGATGGTATGTAGATTTCTAAAAGCTAGAGTTCTTAAACCAAAATGTGTCTCTTCCCATTGGTAAAAAAGATTCACCAAAAATTTAATGTAAACCATTTAAAGTTCATTGACACTATGTTTTCATTGTTTCTAGCCTGAATTGGGTTTCTCTGGTCTGTGTTTCCCCAAAAGGCCAGTATTACACTTTTCTAAATCTCATCCTGACTGCCTCCTTAGTTGAGACAAATGTTCCATATTATCACATAATTTGGTCTGCACTGTCTGCATCCAGAACATTGTTGCTGAAGTCGCTTTCTTATAAAATTCTCCCTAATACCCCCTATTCACATCCTGTATATCTCTCTGCATTAGAATTAATACTTTGGGCTACTCCTTCTAAGAAGCTTTTCCTGATTAACCCCATTCCTTTTTAAACATTACAATGTATACCTAATACTTTAAGAGCAATATTATCTTGGTCAATTGCTTTCTTTTTATGGGTAAAGGAGTATGTTAAACCCCAATATAGTCACCTTTTTTTGCTCAAGAAATGTATATTAACTCTTGGCTCTGAAGAAAGCCTACAACTGAAAGTTTTTTTTTTTTAAAGTTGTTTTAAGATGATCCTTGCAATGATCTAAAAGAGAGAAAAGAAAAGCAGGAAGGAAGGGAGGGAGAGCGGATAAAAGGAAAAGAAGGAAAGGAAAAGAAAAAAAAAGAATTAATAAAGAAGCCTCCATGCTATAGTCAAGTTAATTGAACCTCCAGGCTCAAAAGTCCTTTTTTCCCTTATTTTCCTTTTTTTTTCCCTCTTTTTACTCCTAATGTTAGGACCCATCTGCTGAGTGGGATCTAAGTTTGGCAAAATGAGTCTGCTCTCCTCTCTTTCACACCCTCACAAGCAGATGCTGGAGGCAGAATTTTCTCAGCTGGTTACAATGATGAAAGATCAACTTCTCACTGACTTTATCCTTTCCCTGTATGAAAAGCTCCTCAGGCAGCTTTTCCTG
>NW_006383010.1:4752383-4796862 GCF_000327345.1 Myotis davidii | reverse complement strand
TTCTCACCTTCCCGTTTGTTCCCTCCCTGCAGGTATGTTTTCCATCTTGTGAGTGTTCCTTTCCTGTCTTAGAGCTTTGAAAAGTGATCTGCATTCACTCGAGGGAGTTAGGGAGGCAAAGAACATGTTAGCTCTTTCAAGAGATGTTACGGGCCATTTTAGCACTCACCAGAAGGCCACCCTGTCATTTGTTTTCAGAGCACATTTATGTGGGTTTTTAATTGCTATGGAGGCACAGAGGTTCAGATGATATTGAGGGCTTGGAGACATTGAAGGAACACTGCCATGTCCTCCCGAATAGTTCCACACCTTTACTACCGGTCATTAACTCACCTACATATGCAACCCACCTCTGGTACTATGTCATTTTGGAAACTATGATTTAGACAGCATCTGTGATTGTCACCAAGGATTTTTTAACTTGTCAACAGAATTGAATTGGGAGCCCAATTTAATTTGAAACCATAGTTCAAAATGTATATTGGTTTAATTTGTTATGAGAGATGCTAATAAAGTTTTATGTCCTTTCTTCAATTCATTTTCTGGGAGAGAACATTCCATGGAGAAATGACCAAAAAATGGTAGCAAGACAGAGATGAGCCAAGTGTTAATGTTACTGATGGACTTCATAGTCATTTTTTAGTTATTGAGAATGGCCACAACTGGGTATGAAGTGAAATGCTAATTAACAAAAAATTTCTCTGTAAAATCTTTATAAGTCTTTAATTTTGAATAAGTTCAGTTTTGCAGCTTATTGATAAATTTGAGTTAATCTATATTACAAAAAAAGGAAATAAAGTTTGTGTATTCATTGCCTAGTAAATGCTATGATAACAGTTAGAAGTAGGGATCACTATGCTTATTTAATAGAAAAAATAAGGCTGAGCATGGATATATATCTGCAAAAGTTATTTTTATTAAGGATGAAAGCTAGGTTTCAAACATATTTTTTTCTGACTCATGCTTTCCTACTGGACCTTGTTGCCTTTTACAGAAATTATCTTGGCCATCCAATCAATCATTGCAAAATACCATATTTAGTCTTCTTTATGAGAATGTGCTGAAATAAAAAAATGGTGGACACAGAATTCATACAATTTATTTCAAAAATTTCCAGATGCAGTTCAGAGACCTACTCAACATTATAAAAGACCTTGACATGTCCTCTTAGGTGGTTTGCCAACACTAATACAAAATTCATTGCACCCTGCAGTTACAATAGTGTATCTGCCATGCATTTGGATGAAGAAGCTTTTAAAGATATTTTAGTTGTACTTTATTCTCATGAGAGAATTTTTTTTAAGTGGTAAGATTTGTCTCCTGTCTTATTTTTATCCTGGCAAGTATATAGATCAATACTGCTTAGAATGTGTGGAGACAAATATAAATAAACCTGTAAGTCTAAATACAACACCTTTAAGAATATGTATCTATTTCATTTGGATTGTTTCCAAAGAGCTCTTTGTAGCTTTTGTTACACACAAGGCCAAGAGGCTACTGGAGGTCACTGTCTAGAAGAAAACATTAATAAACAGAAAAATAGTCATCATCAAAGTGGTCATCCTAGCCATAAGCCAAGGAGCCACTTGAATTACACCATACGGGTTAGCATATTCAATACGAGATTGGAAATCACATAGAGAAAAACATGGTGGTATGATTTTAAATTATAGGTAGAGTTTGTGAAGCTACTTCAATAAAGGAATAATAAAGTAAACAGCTCTTTTCTGCAGTGAACATATAAATTGTGTGGCATATAACCTTCTCATATACCAAAGAGACCTTACAGACTTCTGTCAGACTGTTTGGTTTGGTGTGTAGCAGACACTGATAAAATTGCATGTGTCTAGGGTGGCTATGGGGTTTGAAAACCATGTCATATAAGGAGCCATGAGAGAATTTTGGTTGAATTGTCTGTAAAAGGAAAGAATCAGAAGGATCCTCATAATTGCCTTTAAATATGTAAAGAAGTACCCAAATCCAGAGGGATTGGACTCATTATTTACAGTTAACCCCAGAAAGGCAGGCACAGATTCAAGCTAATGAATTTATCTGGACGGTAAGGCAGACCAAAGGATTAGAAGTGCTCTCAAACGGAATGGGTGGTATTCTGTATAATGAATGCCTATAGCTAGGCGGTCATTTAAGAGTGAAGACTGCACTCAAAACTTGTACAGTCTCTTCCCTCAATATGGCTAGTTTATGTTAATAGTCTGCCTCCACTGGCCACTCATTTTATCTATTACATACTATGCTGTATTTGACAATGATTATATATAAATTCTCAGCATCAGGACACTTTGAGAATTGGTTTTGAAGTATCAAAATCATTTTAACTCTCTTGTAAAAAGGAGCAATTTTAATAAATTTCCACCAATCACTATTTATTCACAGCTAGAGCCAAGGGAAGAACCTGAATTTACACACTGAATCTGAAAAGATGCCAACAAAAATTCAAGCAATTTAAGAATTTAATCTAGTTAGAATATTAAAAGTTACTTACTGTTATAGAGTATGGCTACATAATTTTTAGTAACTTTGTACCCATCATGCATCTCTCAATGATGAGAATACACTGAGAAATGTATTCCTAGGCAATTTCACCCTTGTGTGAACAACAGAGAGCGCACTTGAACAAACCCCGAAGGTATGGCTTACTACACACGTAGGCTGTCTGGTATAGCCTATTGCCCCTAGGCTGCAAGCCTCTATAGCATGTTACTGTATGAAACAACAAGAGATTAAATTGAGTACAAGAGAAAATGATGCATTCAAGAGGTGAAGTAAACATGAGATGTACCATGAGGATGCTGCCAGCATAACGCACATACTGTTTAACAGCAAACTTTTTTGTAAGTAGAAAAAGTACACTCTAAAATAAGAATAAAAGGTATCACATAGTTAATAAATAAATCAGTAACATAGTCCTTTTTTATCATTATCGAGCATAATGCATTGTACTTAATTGTATGTGCCATCTTACATAATAAAAGCATAATATGCTAAGTGTCCAGTTGTTCGGTCATCTGCTCAACCAATTGAAGTATAATATGCTAATGATATGCTAAGGCTGCTCAACCACTCTCTATGATGTGCACTGACCACCAGGGGGCAGATGCTCTGACTGGTAGATTAGCTTGCTGCTGGGGTCCCGATCAGGACTGAGTGAGACAGGCCAGACATGCCCTGGAGCCCTCCTGTGGTCCCTCCCCAGCTTGCCAACCTCCTACGTCCCTCCCTGGCCCTGATTGTGCACTGGTGGAGTCCCTTGGCCTGGCCTGTGCCCTCTGCAATCCAGGCTAAGGGACCCCCCAACCTGAGTGCATGGATTTCGTGCACCAGGCCTCTAGTACTTTTATATGACTGGCAGCGCAAGGGGTTTGGTCACAGCAGCATCAGCATAAACACTTAAGTACTACAGTTTGCCATGACATTACAACAGATACAATGTCACTAGGTGATAGGAAGCTTTCATCTCCATGATAATATTATGGGACCACCATTGTATATTTGGCCAGTTGTTGACCAGAATATGGCTCTGTAGCACCTGGCTTTACTTTAAAAAATTCAGTCACAAAAGAACTGAAAGTTATTATAGATCCCAAGGCTAACTAAATTCAAACCTGACGTTCGACTCCTTCCGCTCTAAAATGCAGTTATTCATTTTCCCTGGTGGTACATTGCCACTTAGCATGGAATGAAGCTTTAGTTTTTATTAACTGTATAATTTGATTTCTCCCTAGTTGAGTCCATGTTAATCATTCTCCATAAAGAGAAATGTATGTGCCTGTCTGAGATTACTGAGAATAAAAGGGAAGAGTAAAAAATATTTCATGTTCAGGAAAATTTTGAAAGAGCTCACGTAATGCTTTGCAATCATTTTTATTTTCAGGTCTAAATTATCCAGGTAATTATGCAATTTCTCTGCTCTGCTTACCAGTGGAAACTAAGATAGTAGGGCTGGTGGGAAAAGTAAAACTCTGTGAAAGAGAAGACTTGAGCTCATGACCATGGGCATCATTCTCCATATAGCTTTCTCATTCTGTAGTGCAGAGGAGATAATGACCATCCCTTTCCAGGTAATTGAGTACCAGAGAAGTATAATGGGAATTGTTTCCTTGAATGAGGATGAATTTGGTCTTCGTGGTAAAGCTGTGTGAGATATGGACATAAAGAGATTTCTGATCATTTGTAATAATTAACCATTTTCATCTGAAGAATCCTATCTTTAGCTGGGGATGAGCACATGGCTGGGAACCTTTTCATATCACTTTAAGACACTTCCCTCTCTAGCAAAGGATAGTCTTGACATGCTTTCATGGTAATAGTGGCCAGACCCTATGGTCTGGCTACTCCACTTTGTTACTTTGTCCACAGCACTTCTTCCCACTGCCTATCCTGACCTCTGCCTAAGTGTAGGAAGCCTACATTCACCTGTGTATATTTCTAAACACAACACTGGTTTACCCACCTTGCTCTAAACCTCCATCTCCCCATTCTAACCCAACACTTCAGACTCTACATGAAACTGCAGTAACTATGTGAAACCTTCCTATGCTAGCCATATTCCTGCCTGTAACTTCCTGCCAGCATGATTTGAATTCAGAACCTGGGCCTTACAATACGTGACTGCTTTCCAAGACATAAGGCACAGCAACATAGAACCTAGAGTCTAAATATACTCACTAATTACTGGCCTGTATATCCCTTGGATATGACAAGTGTCTAGTACGGCTTTCGAACTGACATTTATTGAGTCAATAGGATGCATGTACTTATAATGAATGTACGGCCTGTCTCTTTATAACTTGGTCTAACCTTTCTTTTTTGACTAAAACGGATTTCTGGAAAGTACATCATGTTGTTTCAATATCTTATGTTGAAAAAGGTTTTGATGTTTATCAGATTTAAACCATAAACAAAGAAGCTAAAGGAAATGAATAAGAAACTTGTGTTCAATTAGATTAATGATCACAGTAGGTATTGCTTTGCTTCTCTTAAACCCTGGGGTACTTATTTTCTTCCACAAAATGTAAACAGAAAACAATATTTCTCCTGTGTACCTGGGTAAATTATTCCTTCCCATGGGCCAAAATAAATTTTAAAAATCATGATACACTGTTTGTTGGGGGGCATAATTTGAGATAGGAAATAGAATTGAATATGATATTTGGAGCTAGTCTGAGAGAAATCATTTCAGAACCTTCTACAGGCAAAAAGATAAACTGCCTTATCAGTGTCTGACGCAAACACCTGAAATTTCAACAGTTAGTTTTGGGGACAAAAGTCCTTTGAAAGTGGGAGGACTGTTCTGGTTGACTTCTAGTCCTCTCCCCTCTGCATAGCTCTGGGGCTTACTTCTTAGACTCAATGGATTAGGAGAAAAAGAAAAAGTACTTATTTCCCAGTCTTCAGGTTTTTAGAGATGAAAAACAATTTTTATTTTGTTTCTCCTCAGGGAAAAGGGTGGGAGAGATCTATCTCCCATGTCTTTTTCTATCTCTTAGCCCCACCACCTCCATGAAGAGCAACTTATTTGATGGATAAGTTTGGAAATGGGAGCGAACCTGCTCAGCTCAGCCAGAACTCCCCTCTTATTTGGAGACAGCTTATCCGCAGAATGCACACAATCTTTGTAACTCCACGGGGTGAAATCACAGGCTCAAATTATATCTTCTTTGTAGTGATATTCACATAGATATTTGATAAAGATATATTCATATGGATATTTAATAAATATAGGGTTATATATTTATGGTTATCATTCATAAAAATATGCAACTCAACTGAATGTATGCCTGGAAGTTCAATGATACTGGACTGGAGGATGGGGCATGGAAACCAGAGGCCCAAGGGAAGTACTAGAGAGAAGTCAGTATTATCCACAGGGCCCTACGTACCCACAGTCCACTTTTGAGGAATAGAGTCGGTGACCCAAAATTTTCCTACACAGCTAATTGGATAATGAATGTAAACTTTATACAGACAAAGATCAATAGAACCAGTTAGGTTGAATATAATACATTCAGATATAATTAGTTGCATATCATTAAAGTATTCTTACCTAAGTCATTTCAGGTATTCTAAATATGTCTTAATTTAAAACCTGAAATGGGAGCTTGAAAGGGCCTATTTAATGAAAATTAACCAAGATTCTAGTTCTTCAAGACAATGAAGGCCATCACTGTGAAGGATAAAATATAAATAAGACATGATTTAGCCTTCAAAGACTGTACAATCTGATAAACTGTCAAACAACATGTGTAATTACATCATAAGGTAAAACATGGCTATAACCTTAAGAAAGATAAAAAACACTTTTGAAGTAAAGGTCACATCTGCTTGAGTTATCATGAAAGGCTTTACAGTAGAGTGGATATTTTAACTAGGCCTTAAAGAACAAAGAAAACTTAAGTAGGGAGAGATTTAAGAGGGAAATGTTGGCAAAGGTAAAAAGTGAACACCACAATTTAGAAAGAAAATACCTAAGAAAGATGAGTTGGTCTATGAGACGACAGTGGTTTGCTTTCGTACATGTGTGTATATATGTGAATGGGTATGAGTAGGTGAGTTTGTGTCAGCACTAGTATATAAATGTGTGTGTGTGTGTGTGTGTGTGTGTGTGTGTGTGTGAACAAGCACGAGTATGTAAAGGTGCATGAGCATGAATGTGTACACTGTAAATGTGTGTGAGTGAGGGTGTGCGTGTGCGTGTATGTGAGTGTGAGTATGTGAGTGTGTGTATGTACATGCTCCAGGACAATCACTGTGGGGGAAGGGAAGTAGCAAGTAGGGTGTGCTAGAGGCAATTTGAGAGCCATGGGGGCACTAAAGCAAACGGCTAAGATGACTGAGTACCTTGGAACCAACGGAGCACCTTTTTGAGTGTGATATCCACAAATACTCAGACTTTTGAGTTCATACCATCTAGGAAGCCAGCTTGGATGACTGCGGATGTAGAATTGCGCTGCATAAGAAAAAGCAATGGGTGTAAACTAACATATGTTGACACTTTATAGGAATGATCTCGTTTCATTCTCAATGGAATATTCTTTTTCCATTTTCAAGTGGATATCTCACACAGAGAAAACTGATGCTGAGTGAGTAAGTGACTTGCTAAAGGACAACTAGGACCTGGACTGAACTCATAATTTGTCTTACTCCAAATCTCATGGTTTTCCCCAAATATCACTGATTTCTAAATTTTAATTATTTGCATAATCTTCCTTGGTTTGACTTATTACCACTGTGCTAGACTCTTAGTATGGCTCTTGTAATTTATAACTTTATTTTGAAAAGGAAATTAATATTACTATTTGATGTGCTGGTTATGTTTTTCTAATACAAATTAAAAATTCTTATATAACATGGCATCCTCAGCTAGTACATTAGGTGCCTTTTGTAATAAAAAAGTGCCCTCCAAATACCCCTCCTGGTCCCCCAAAGCCCAGCTTAGCTCTGATTTAAAGACACAGGGTTTGGTGAACACAACTAAGATTTATTTCAGCCTCCACTTACCGCTTCAGGAAGATGCCTTGGGGCAGGGCATAACCTGCAGAGTGTTATGTGGTGGCCCTGCGTATACCTATTAAATTGTAAAAACACAAAAAACCTTGCCTGGCTATGTACCTCCTTATACAGTCTAGCAGGCTTTTGGAAATACGGCATTTCACAGAATAAGAGGCGGCCGTCAGTTGTCTTGATATCTGTGAATTCCTCCTTAGCCTACAACTTACGGATGGAAGGCATTTAATGAGGCATGAGTCATTTCACAGAATGGATTTCCCGGATGTTTAATGCATCTTTAAATGCGTGTTAAATAGATGGATTTACACACTTGGATATGTAAATTCTACTTCTTTGGTTCAGGAATCTCCATAGAGTTGATGATAACAGCACAGGTATCCTAGGACTGCCCCTGGGTAGAGTTATATCTTGACTCCACGATTCATTTATGTCTATTTTTCAGAAGTTTCAAAATTTCATCAATTTAGAGCTGATCTCAGGTTCCTACAAACTCAGGAGAGAGCTTTTTGAATGGGACTTTGGAATCTGGCCTTTCACCCCTGCTTTCAACTTTTAATACCCCATTCACTGTATTCCTACTTAGTTCAGATCCTGGCAATTATTTCCTCTTTAGATATTCATGCAAGAAGCAAAGAATATTCTTTTTTCCATTTTCAAGTGGTAACACACATTAAGTAAATTGAGTTATTTTTTTTTAAAGAAAACAATGTATTCTAGCAGAAAGAGTAGGGGAAAAGACACACTTTGAATCTGGCATTCCATAGTTTCTACTGTGTAACCTTAGCCAAGTTAATTAACCTTTCTGCCTTATTCTTTAAAATGTAGATAATACTCTTAAGTTTTTCTGCGAGACCAAAAAAACATAAAGCCTCTGCAGCACAAAGTAAGTTTTCAATGAAAACACTTTCTTTCCTCCTTTCATAGTAACTTTAAGTTGTAAAACGTGAGAAAAAGCTATTCAAGATTTTTGAAAAATATTTCTGCTGTACCACTGGTTCATATCCAGCTATTTGGTATTATCAAACTAACCAGTTATTTCCTTCTTGTTATAATTTCAAGAAAGTACTTCTCACCGGATAATAAAACAAAATGAAAGGACTGTCATTTCATGTTCCTGAGTTATAGATGGAACATTTTCCTTCCTGGGTCAGTAGGGTCACAACCTTACAGAAGAGCAGCACCTTCTCTGGCACCTGGCTCCCTGTGGTGACAGAGAAGGAAACTCTACTTTAGCAACTGACATGCAGTCAAGTGTCCCTTCCAACTTCTGCCTGTACGGTTTAAACATTAGATTTTTAAGAGAAGATATGTCCCAGGGAAAGAAAGAAATTATACTCAACTAGGGCTTTGCAATTTATGTTTAGCTCTCTGGTCTTTTTGGTAGTGCTTAAGTGGAATGAAGGAAACTCTAGTGTCAGGAAGATAGAGGAGGCAAACACAAATCAATATTGTGGAGGATGCTCAAGGAAATGACTTTTCTGCCTACTTGGTATTTTTGATATACGAATGATGCATCTTAGGGATTGGATTTTCTTAGTTTAGAACAAAATAAATATAGAAAAACTGGACTGAGAAAGCTGTAAGTTAAGATGGAAAATTTTAAGACATTAAGCATTACAAATGAGCCACTTCCGTCTATTTAAAACAACGAACAAGCAGATCCTATGATGGAGTTCTTTTTTTTTTTCTTTTTTTGTAAATAACATAACCATTTGCTCTAGTGATATTTTCAGATCCAAACCTCTCATTTTAACAAACACATACTACAAATAGACTCAAAATCCTTGAGGATAACACATGGCCAGAATTACAGGTCTTATCTTAAAAAGTGTAATTCTGTTCCCTGCTTTTGGGAAAGTACAGGAAATAAATACTATTCCAGATATAATTTATAAGGCTTCCTCAGAATGGGAATTCTGAAAAAAAAATGGAGGTATGCCTGTGAGAATGTCTTTTACTAAATTTATATTCTTTCACTTCAAACCATCCCATTATCTCATGAAAGGATAAGAAAATTGGTATTTAAACATTAGAACTGTACTCACTTAATTTTCATCTTCTCTGATTTGTGTAATTTTTTTACAGTGTTAAAAGCACAAAAAACCCCTGCAGAAATTATATTACTTTTAAATAGCAGTACCAGATGGAAGTCCCAAATCTCCCAAATCTCATTCTAATGTTCATTTTTACACTTTCATTCTTCTAGAGTGGACACATTATGCACTCTTATCCTATTGACTACAGAGATCATCACTCGAGCAAATGCTCCCTATTTTCTATTTCTTTCTTCAACACCTGGAATTTGCTAACTGTAGGTACACTCACCAATTACTACTGACCCCATCGACTGGCATCTTCACCTCACATAAGAGTCCAGGAGGTTTTCTTTTCCTGAGAGCATGTAACTGCCAATGGGTTGTTATTATCTGTTTGACACCCCTTTATCTTTCTTCTGATAACAGGAATACTACTTTGTTTTGGGAACTGCCATTCCACAGGATGTTAAACTGACCAATCATAGCATTTAATCCTCCTAAACACAATGATTTGTAAAAGGGAAAATCCCTGTTTCAAGTAGGAACACTCAAGAGTCCATTTGGGGACCGAGAAGGACCTTGAAAGAAAGAGTATCTTTCTTTGTGAAAATGAATATATTAAAGACTGAGAAAGCCTGCGTAGGGGAACTCGGTGAGATGCAATATGGCTCCATTAGCAAGGGCATCTGGCAAACGTTGGATTCTGTGTTTAACCTTCAGTGACTGTTGAACTCTGTAGCCTCATGCTTGGCTGACTGCTCAGAAAGTTGGAATGCCGCCTGAAGCCCAAAGATAAACGCCATGCCCCCAGGAAGAAGGTTCACAATGTAGAGGGTGTGGTAACTGCCTGATGTTACCTGTTCACTGAGGAATGCATGGTTCTTTCTGGTGGTCTACATGACCACCCACCGCCTGCTTTTACTATTAACCCCCTATAAAAAGAGACCCTGTCCTGAGTGGGGTGTGGGTAATTCCCAGCCAGTCACCCCTGGAAGCAGGCACCTGCTTTGACTGTGTAAGTTTCTCCTATTGAAGCTCTTACGACTTTGAATAAGGCTACATGTCAGTTCTTTGAAGTTGATCCTGAATTTAGACTTTTGAAAGTTTCCCCCAACAGCCTGTAGGGGCCTAGTACCATCTCTTCTACCACATTAGGAAGCATGTCTGGGAGTGAATTAATAACCCAGAAAAGAACAAATAATAAGAACAATGAAAAAAGACAAGCTTCTGGTAGATTCACATCTCTTGTACCCTTGGATCCTATGAACCTGAAGTTTTTACCACCTCCCTAGACTTTCCAGTTTATGAGCCAAAACCTTCACTCTTTTTCTCTTAAACCAGCTTGAGTTGGGCTCCTGTCACTTGGATTTAAAGAGCTTTAATACGATATTATTCTTTATTTGCATCCTCAAATTTTCCACAGCTAATTGTACTTGTTATTACACAGTTGTTATTCTTTACAACTTTAAGATATAAAAAAAAACCCCACCCTATTCTTTTTTTGTGTTTCCTTTTATACTTATATTTAAAGATCAGTAATGTGTGTTGTGACCTGAGGAATTACTCCTAGTCTTCCACTGATAAGCTGTACCTGCTTAGGGGGCTTGCTCTTCTCATAATGCATGTTCCCTTTTTCTACAATGGCATGTCCATCCCAACCTGTCCTTTGCAGCCCACACCTGCCTGTGACTAGTCAAAGAAAAGCTCCAAAATCAAAACCTAAAACATGTTTCACTTCCCAGACAAAATGGCAATGAGCATTGTGGTGGTGCCCCTTCCTCCACCCCAACTGTATCCACCTCTGAACTCCCAGAACCTGTGAGTGGGGTTTTATTGGGAAAAAAAGAAAAAGGATCTTTGCAGACTTAAGTAAGGACCCTAAAATGAGATTATCCTGGATTATCGGGGCCCACTCCAAATCCGATGACAAATATTCTCAGCAGAGTCAGAAGAGAAAGAAGGCAGAGGAGAAGGCATGTGAAGATGAGATAGAAATTGAAATTTTGCTGCAACAAGCCAAGGAATGCCTGGAGCCAGGGGGGGCTGGAACAGGAAAGGAGGGATTCTTGCTTGGTGCTCCAGAAGACCATGGCAATGCCCATACTTTGATTACGGACTTCTGACCTCCAGAACTGTGAGAGAATCAATTTCTGTTGTTCATGGTAGTTTTTTTTCCAGCCACGGGAAACAAATATAGGCATTATAAAAAGTAAATGTGAAAATCAATTATTTCAGAACCAGTGAATGCACAGGTTGTGATTTTGGTTACTGAGGTTCCCAGTCTGGGACACAGCTTTGGCCTGCCCTTGGAGAGAACTGGCTCTAGAATAAGAAGAGGGAAAGGCAAGTGGATGCAAAGAAGAGAGGGGAGAGAAAGGCTTACAGCCACAGAACTGGGGGAAGTTTTCATATATAAGCAGTCTTATTTAAGGATTTGTTTACTTCTCAAATTCTTCATTAGGAAATAAACATTTTCTTCCAATCAGGCTGGTAATATTTTCTTGAGGCAGTGATATATATAGAGTAAAAAGTGCATGAAGCTATAATAAGACAGGTCTGAGTGCAAATTATAGCTTCAGCCTCAGATGGGGGATCTTGAACAGTCTCTGATACAATCAGAGTAAATGAGACTTCTGGTCCGAGTCTGAGAAAGAAGCCCGTGTTCCCTCTTATAGATTCAAATGCGAGAACCATGTAGTGCCGAGGGTTGCTGATTTATCTTCTGACTCCGAAGGGACATCTAGTCCCTTAGAATGGAGCCAACCAGAAAAATTGAAACCGAGATTGGGAGAGAAGTGAGGCATGGTTATATGATTTAAGGTTTCAAATTCAGCTCTGCTGTATCCCCCAGATTTTTTCGTTACAATACCCAATAAATTACATTTTGTCCAAGACACTTAACCCAAAGAGTGTTGAAATACTATGTAAAGCCACTTAATATAATTTCTGAAATGTAAAATATACATTATAAATACTATTAGCCTGGAATTGCCTTAGAGTAGTGATTTTTCAACCTTGGCTGCCCATTAGGATCACCCGAACAGCTTTTAAAACGTCCCAGTGCCCAGCGGTGGTCCATGCCCATTAAATCTATGTCTCTGGGAGTGACACTCAGGCCTCACTGTGTTCTTAAAGCTTCACCGGTGATTTTTGCGGGGCAGCCAAAGCTGAGACCACTATTTTATGGCCAACTCACAAACAGGGTTTATAAGAAAAGCGGTGGAAAGAGAAGGCTTTTACTTTAAAAGGCAACCATAACTATTGACTATTTAGTGCGTCAAGATTTTGAAGTTCACTGCCTCTGTAGAGACGGCTTCTAATCCTGTTTGTGTTCTCTTTGGGAAATTGTTGCTGGTTTCTTTAGCAGGAATTAAGAGAATATCTTTTTAGCTGCAGCAGGCTATGCTCATTTATTTTTATTCTATGAAAATCCTTCCAAGTTTTTGAGCTCGTTATTTTATTAGGAGGAAATAAATTTAACTTGACCATACATACTGCTACAAAGCTTAGTGTTCCATAGGAGACAGCTTGATAGGCTGTGTTATCTTTAAACCCTTCAGCTTTGCTTATGAGAGGTATTAATGTTATAATACTGATGTTAAATTGTGTGCAGATTATGGATTTATTAGGTTCCAGCCTCTATGAGCATATGACACTGAACATCACTTATGCTAAACCTTGGAAACTTCCAGAACAGTGGGATTTTGAAGCTAGCATGTGGTAAAAAGAAGAGCACTCGGTTTATAAGTCATAAAACAAATCTTTACCACTGAGAAGCTGGTTTGCCATTCTGAGTTTCAATTTTTCTCCTTTTAAAAACGATGTGAATCATATTTCACCTGTGAATCTTACAGGATAAATAAACTACAGTTATTTGCATGGATGAGGTCTGTAAACCAAAATAAGGATAACATATAAGTTAGAGTCTTTGGAAACACAGGATTACTCTACATGTGAGTTTTACCTGTATGATTTAAAAAAATCAAGATATTTCAATAAATACTAATGTGATCCTTATTCAAAAAGACTGTGCCTCACGGGTCAGAGAAGTATTGGGAGACTGTAGAAATCCATCCTGGTCTGTGGTATTGTGTCATTTGATTCTTTTCAATGTCACTTACATCAAAGGAAAAACACTCCGATATTTGTAGGCATCTATTATGAGCCAGGCAGTTCAAAACATTGTGTATTTAACAATATTTAGTTGAGTACCTGATATGTATCAGGTACTGTCTCATTTAATCACAACAAACAGGTGAGGAACCCAAGTCCGAGGGATGTTAAGAAATGCAAGGTTATATTGCAAATAAATGGCAGAACTGGAATTAAAAATCAGGTCTAACTCCATAGCAAACTATGTGCCATGAGGTCACACTGATTCCCAGGTCTTACAGAGAGACAGTTATTCATCTAAAAAGGGGTAGAAAACACTGACAACTATCACACCTTTTTTCCTACCAATTATCTTTTATACTGCAAATTTGGAAGGTTGAGTTCAATGTAGGAAATGGGCTGATGCAGATTCCTGGTTCCCCTAACAAATCATTTGTCAGATTTTAGTCTGTTGCATGCTAACATAGTTTGGAGACTATGTAGCGCTTATCACCAACATAGTAGCGCTTATCAGAGACTCTGGCCTCTGTAGAAGGATGATATTTTACAAAAATGTATGCATTCTAGTTCCTGAGTATAAATATTTCTCTTAGGAATTTTGGATATTCCCCCCGCCCCGATGGGAAGCGTGATTAGCTGGTCAAAGAACTGGATGCTTTCAATCTCTATGAAATGTGTTCAGGGACCATACTGTTAAAATGAGCTATTTTATTATCTCAGTTTCATAGAAAAAGATATCTGAGGCTTAGAAATTTGCAAAAATGGAAGAAACATGTCTCAAATAATGTCTTTATTCACAGCTCCCAAAGTCCGCGGAAGTGACCAGTTTGGTAGAAAGGCCCTTCTGTTTTGATGGGAATAGAACTATAACGTCAACAGGCACAGGCCGAGAGCCTTTGAGAACCAAAGGAAATGTCCCTCCACTGGCCCCCAACTCAGGCTCCGTTTGACCTTCAGGTAATAAACCAAAACTGACAAGAATTTAATCTTCATGTTCTAAGTATGTAATAGAATTCTCTTCATTGAATGTGATGATAATTGTGGAAACCTGTCCAGGAACTTTTGGGAGGAGAGGAAATTTCTGTTTGTTTTTTTTTCAATTGTAGAAATAATAGCTATCGCCTTCTTATTTTAAATTCATCCAAAGGACACTAGTTTTTCATTTTAAAGACTCATTTATGTTAAAACACCTGGCCATGAAGATGCTCAACAATGTCACAACAAACTATTCGGAAGAAATGGGTTATGCATATAATATACAAACCACTTTCATTTCTGATTCCTCCATATTTAGTGGACCTACAATCTTGACATGCCATAGTCTCCAAGCTATCTTCTCATTAGCTGTTTTTTCTCTCCACTCATGAGGCATTAAAAAAAAAATCAATGAATTGCTTTTTACACTATCATGTCCCTTTCTTTTAAACATCTTTGTCTTTGCAATTATAGTATTTATTGTTCCTTTCAAACTACATTCATTATTAAGAGGATTTCAGATTTATTAGCTCTTGTCTGCACAACATTTTGAATAAAATATTTGCCTTTTCTTCATTCTTAAACTGCAAAAAGCAAATCCTTTATCCCTTGCCTTCCTCACTCCAGCATTATTTTAATGAACTGTTCTTTAAGTCCAAGTATTCCTTAAAGTTTTCCATTTGAATGTCGAGGTTTAGCTGGCTGTTTAAATCATTCATATATAGTTATAAACATGAAGAAACTATAATCTTTTATTAATCCCATATTTAGAAATATGTCTTCTCAATAAAATTCTTCTAATACATGGCACTCAAACCATAGACAGCATAATTCCTATTTGTGTGACAACTATAGTTTTAGAATTCAAAATCCTAGTCATGATTTTCATAAGCAGCATATATCCTCTATGTTTAATCATCTAGCAAACATACTGCACATGAGTGAGTCCTTGCACCTTATGAGCTGGTAATTCAGCAAATAGCCCAGCTAATATATACTTATGAAGTACTATAATATTAGCTAGAACCTTATAGGTACATAAGAAATATAAAATTACGCTAAAGAGATTTACAAGAAAGAAAGATCACATATGCATCGAATGCTTTCAATTAATATAACATAGATTTTTGTTTCTGATGTAGCCAAGTAAGCTCCTGCCAGACCAACACCCCTGCAAGTAACAACTATAAATTGTGGGCTAAATACAAAAAGCCCAAAGGCAATGGAGACTGAAAATTGTAGTCAAAAGTAGTGAAGAGTTGACACTTGGAAGAAGGGAATGGAATACTGCATGTAGTATATAAAATTCTCATAAAAACTCACAGAGTTTCTGGCCAGAAGAACCAGAGGACAGAGTTCAGGACAACCGCAGATGTTTGAAAAGAAGAAGAAAATAGAAAAATTAAGATAGTCAGAGAAGAATAGTCCCACATTTTGTGTATAAATCTGCCCAAATCTCTGGCTGTGCACTGAACCGCATATGCACAGGGCAGACTCCAGGCATTCAGATGAAGAATTGAAGAACCACATGGAAATGTGAGCTATTGCCCAAGGGACAGGATCTGACTCACAGTTTGAATCCAACCAAGTTAATGGCCTACTAACTAGTAAAGAAATGAGAAGTAAAACACTCTCCAGAGTGAGTTAACAGAATCCTGAGTCTAAACAAAGGAAAAATGACAATATCCACGTTAAAGTGCATAATAAACTCACATAATGTAGATTCAGAAAAATATTCTCTCTAATGAGAAAAATTAATAAACTAAGATTAACCTCAATAACTCAGATATTGGAACCAGCAGACAGGACTTTAAAGCAGCTGCTATAACTGTGATTAATGATTGAAACAAAAATATGCTCATAATGAATGAAAAATAGGAAATCACAGTAGAGAAGCAGACACTACATATGTAAAAAAAAATTTCCGAAAGGAAATTCTAGAACCAAAATATACAATATGTGGGGGGAAAATACCCACTGCACAGGCTTAATATAGCAGATTGAATATGGCAGAGGACCTAGTCAGTGAATATGAAGACAGAGCAATAAAATGTATCTAATCTGAAGAACAGAAATAATTAGAATAGAAAAATGACCAGAATTGTATAAATTTGTATTACAATATCAAAAGGTAATATCCATATAAGTGAAATCCCAAAAGAAGAAGAAAAAAAGAGGGCATCAGAAAAACCATTTGAAGAAATTACAGATGAATATTTCCCAAATCTAGGGAAACACATAAAAATTCAAGCAGGATAAGTACTAGAAAAAACATATATAGGCACTTCTAGATAAAATGCAAAGCTAAAAAGATTTCTCATGACATACTTTGCATCAGAAACAATGGAATTGAGATTTCTTGCTTAAAATCAGCACAATAATGAAGTTGAAAACTGAAGTGGTACCAAGTGTGAATAAGTCCCATTTATTTGCTCAGAATGCATTTCATGGCATCTTCTATAATTTAGGCACTTTACCAAGTACTTGACAAAGAGTGATGAACAAAACCAAGTCTTTGCCTTTCTGAGTTTTAAATTCTTATTAGGGGAAAAAAAAAGAAATGGAATACTTATTATTTAGTAATTCTACTTGAAGCCCTTACATATTCTGGGCCAGTATAGCTTAAAAGATACTTAATGTGCCATTATATTTGAGCATCTTTTTAAAATAAACTGAACACTGACATATATAAAGCAAGATTATTTAGATTCTCTTGGTGGAATCTCTCTTCATTTAGAAATGGGTTGATGAATGGAGTATTACTTAAGAACTCTGGGTAGTGCCTTGATTAATTGCCTCATCTGAAAATCTGGCCTCCCATTTTGAATGACAAGACATTTTTGGCACCCAAGGCTTTTCACGCCCTGCATGTCAACTTGTGTTAACTACATATCGTATAAGATTAGAGTAGTACTTATTCAGTCACTTATAAAGAGAAATATACTTATATAGACTAGATTAGTCACACTGGCATGGTCTCCACCCTATGATCAAACATGTGGAAAACCAAATCATAATCAGAAATTCATCTTAATTTTTCACAGAAAATCACTGTGATAGGGACAGAAGATATTTAAAGTGTGTATACTCAGTGCACTTTCTCCCAATAGACAGACTTCCATGAAATGCTAGATTATAACCAGAAGTAAGGTTGGTGAGCAGGAAGTCAGAACAAGGGGAGTCGGATAAATGAAAGGTCTAATAGCATCACTGTAAGACTACCTGGTGCAGTCATTTCATAATGGGCTTGCTATTAACACAAAAATGCTTAAAGCACTCATTCTCACTTCCCACTGGATTATGACTGCACGGGCTCTGCCACTATTGTGCACTAACTCTCCTTTTTCTGTTCTTCCATGGCTGATTAATTCCACTACCGCACATTCATGCTTTGGATATACTGAAACATTCAAAAAGTTACATTCCAGCTCTGCTGACAAGACAGCCACCTGCTCTCTTTTGGGTGACTGTATTTCTTGCCTCTTGACCATGTTTATTTGGCAGTGTAATCCCCCAAAGATTATCCTATTACCTTCAATTTTGTTCTTCCTTCTGCAAAAGTCGGATGTTCCTCCACACTCCCCCATGCAAGTGATAGGTAATAACTGCATTGGTAATTATCATCACAGATATGTAGTTGGAAATAATTTGAAGCTATATGCCTTTTAAGATTTCTATTTATTTTGGGGGCATTGTGATTATATGTTTCCTGAGGTGTTTTTTTTTCTTTTGATCCATATGTTTATGAAACTTAAAAGTGACCTTAGAGATCATCTCACTGAATAGCTTATCTTTGTAGGAGAGGAAAATGCTGCTTCAGAGATTTTTAGGCCATAGAATATGTAAGTTGTACATAGTGGAAGCTAAAGTCAGTATCCACTGACTTTCAGCCTCCCCTATTTGCTGCTTCCTGAGGGGCATATGCCTTCAAGAATTAGATTTCCACAAAGATTTCCCTTGTATTCTTTAGGGTGGTAATGCCATCTTTTGAATATTTATGTTTTTTTTAAATACCTCCCCCATATGGTAGGCACAGAACTGGAGACCCAGGTCATCATCTTCACTCATCCTCCCATGCCCCATGACAAGTGTCTAGATGTCTTTTTAAATTTCCCATATATCATGACTTCTAGGGGGCCAAGGACCGAATGAGTGTTAGAACTATTCTATTAAACAATTTGTAACATTTGGCACTTCTAAGATTTCTCTTCATCTTAGAACCTTTCCCAACATCCTATAAAACCATTGTAGGGTGAGTGATGAAAGAATAAAGTAAAAGTGACTTTGGCCTCAAGCTTCGTAATGATTACTTTTGGCTGTTGTTCTTTTCTTTTCTTTTTACTTGACATTCCAAATACATCCATGAGAGGGTCTTTGCCTTTTCTTGGAGCTGTGAGAAACAATATTTATTTTTCTTCATCAAATCATTTAAATTGAGGGGAAATGTTGGTCAGGTAACTAGGAGTATTGTTTGCATTCCAGACAACAACTGAAATTAGAGGTGGCATCCTGGTTTTCTGCCTACCCCCCTACCTCCTCCCTGAACAATTCCTATGTTCACTTACCCTCTCAGTCAGCTTTTCCATTTCCCTACGAGAGGTCAAAACTGTCAGCCCAGGGCTGAATGTGAGCCACAGAAATTGTTTGTTTGTCAGGGGCAGTGTTTTAAAAAAAATATTCAATACTTCAATGTAAAACTCTCTTAATAGTTGTATTTTTAAAAATATATTCCAGCCCTGCTGACAAGACAGCCACCTGCTCTCTTTTGGGTGACTGTATAGTGTTGAAGACTATAGCATTGAGATATTATTAATTACAAAGAGAAAATAGAGGTGTGATTTTGAATTTACTCTACCCTTTGCTTCCGCTCTTTCCCCCTGTAAAAAAATGACTCTACCTTGAACAGAAAATGAGGTTGGCATGAAAATAACAAAATTTAAAAAGCAGAAGTCTTCTGGGAAAAGTTAGCCCTGGGATGCTATTTACTTTTCTTTGCTTTGAGATCAAGGTATTTCCAAGAAATAGAATATTTATGAATACAGAGTTGTGGGAGGTTGAGGAGCTGTACTACTGCTTTTGGAGGATTTAAAATTGAGGCCAAATGGAAAATTCAAATCTGTATAAAACATAAATGGTGAAAAATAGCACCAACCTAACATGAGATCTTTCCTTTAAAAAAGTATGTCCTGCCCTTCCAGTGTTGCTCAGTGGTTGAGCATCAACCTATGAACCTGGAGGTCATGGTTTGATTCCCAGTCAGGGCAACATGCCTGGGTTGTGGGCTCGATCCCTAGTGTGGAGCGTGCAGGAGGCCGATCAATGATTCTCTCTCATCATTAATGTTTCTATCTCTTTCTCCCTCTCAAATTTATAAAAATATATATTTTTTAAAAGTATGTCTTAAAGTTTAAAGTATTATCTTTCAAAAACTTTTGTATATCAATAGAGTCCATCTCAGGGAACTAAATGGACATTAGGAATGTAGAACTCAAACAAAATCACTGGAGGCTCCGGTCATCCAGCACTTCCTGTTATAGCAACTCCACTAAGAAGACTGTCCCCTGTTCTATACTATCTGTACTGTAAAGGGATTCAGTACAAACATTGTCAGAAAACAAATATTCTTAAAGAAACCTGTTGCAAATACAAAGTTTATTTTTTATCTTTTAGGTAGCTATGGTAGCTTATCCTAAATTCATGAGATAGAGGGTTCTTCAAAATAATCTACAGCCCAGCTGGTGTAGCTTAGTGGTGGAGTGTAGACCTATGAACCAGAAGGTCATGGTTCCATTACCAGTCAGGACACATGCCTGAGTTGTGGGCTCGATCCCAGTGTGGAACATGCAGGAGGCAGCTGATCAATGATTCGCTCACCAATGATGTTTCTCTCTCTCTCTCTCTCTCTTCGCTTCTTCTATGAAATTAATAAAAAAATATTTAAAAAAATAATCGAAAAAGAAAAATTTTGACAAAAAATAAGTTTTTCCTCATTTTATATGGAAAAATTTGAGCTACAAAATTTATTGGGAAAATATCCCCATGAGATTCCCCATAAAATAATTTGAAATCCTGTGTATTCCATCTTAACTTCATTTTGGCATGCCTCATTATACTGGCGGCCAACATTAATCTTCCCCCCCTCTGACTTCTTATGGTTGGGAATTATTCATGAAAAATGTGCTTAATTATATTCAGTTTAGCACTTTGTTGTATACAGTCTTGTATTATTCTTTAATTGTGCTTTGAATACCTTGCTTTCCATCAAGGTTGCATGCTACAGAGAAAGTAAAACCGTCATCTACTTTAAATCAGCTATGTCATTTTTAAATAGTACCCGGCAAACAGCAAGGGCTCAATAAATGCATGTTACTCATGCCTCTCGAAGCTCCCTAACTTTACCACCAACATCCTCACAAACTCGGGGAATTAAAGTAACCGCAACCAGTCCATAAGTTTCCTAGCAATATTCCTACAAAACATTCCCTTTTATCAAAGTCATAACACCAACAAGATTGAATTTAGTTGTTAAAATATTGTTACAAAGCCACACAGAGCGGGGGTTATTATTTTTATTTATACCACGAAAGGGTCTCTTTATGTGTTTGATTCATTCATGAGTTCACTGTGACAAGTTCAGAGGATGCCAGGTTTTTCTTTTCCTCTGTTTATTCATTTGACAAATATTAATGGGTGTCTTCCCAATACAAGACATTCTGCTAGGAGCTCTTCTGGATACAACCATGAATCAGCAGAGATCTTGCCCTCAAATCTTATGATGCTTTGTTGTAAGGAATACTGTCAAAGCCAGGTGGTCAGGCCACTGAGCCGAGAGCCCTGAAATCTGTAACAGACACATTTCCTACAACATTCTATGCAAATGAGTAACATAACTAGGAGAGCAGATTCCATTTTTCAACTCAGATAAAATGCTTAAGGGGTACTTTTTAGTTGAGAAAGGAATATGTACTGTCAATTTTATACTTTATGTTTTTATTAAAATTATTAAATATTAACATTAATTAAAACGCATATATATTTTTTGGTGATGTTGAGGAAAATTATCAGGCATGGGGAAAAATATATAATGATGATTCATCTACTTCTATGAGAAGAGGAGGAAGATAGAAAAATAAATAAAAGGAAAACAGAAAAGAATAGGGAGAGAAAGAGACACTGAGAAAAAAATTTAGAAAGCCTGAAAATTCAACACAAATTTATGGATAAAATGCAAATTGGTGGAGGGTTTTGATAGTTGTTAATCTAAGCCCAGGAAAGGGCTAAGAAAGTAGTAGAAGTTTGGAATTATATCACATTATTATAGTGTTTGTATTTAATTTAAATCAGTGATTCTTAAAATGTAGTGTGAATACAAATCATTCATGGAATTGGCTTAAATTTCATGTTCGTGAGCCTTGTCTTGAAATTGCTCATTCAGGGGACCTGGGTGAGGTCTGGAAATCGTCTAGGTGTCCTCAGGTATGAGAACTACAAGAAACACTAATTGTTTCTTTGCTGTGATTAAGCCCTTGGGTGAAAGCTATCATCTTGATCCTCCATGTAGATTCAGATTTATTGAGTCCCAGTTATGTGGTAGGGGAAAAGATAGAGGACCCCAAATGGCAGTTCATGGATAGGGTTAGCCTCCAGATATGTTCTATGGTCCCTGCATAATGGTCTTATTACCTAAATATCTAAAAATTTGCATCAATATAAAAATGTATTTTTCTTTTTTTTTAATTGGGAGGATTGACAGCACTAGTCTCAAACTCCTGCTGGGGAACGTATTAATGAATCTGAGTCACGGCTATCCTCATTGGTTGGGCTCTTCCATTTACTCTTTATCCAACCAATCCACATTATCTAAATGACTGTTAATGACACCCTTTTCACTCTTGCTTTGCAAGTCTGGCCTGTCAATTGTCCAATTTAATTATCACTGGAAGTCCTTCAATTCTTCTACATCTCCATTGCCCATACCCTAGTCCAGACTGTCACTATCTGCAGGCTGGATATCTTCAGCAACCTCCTAACTGGTACCTCTGCTTTCTGTCTTGCCCTGTCACCTATATTCCTACTCATATAGCTACTACGAAAACACACTGCACTTCCTGCAATAGAAGTCCGACCACATCACAATGGCTCTCCTCTTCCTGGGCTGGGTCTTCTGTTAACTGCTACAAAATCCATGGTTGGCACTTCTACACTCCAACCATTGGAAATAAGCTCAATATGTGGCCTTTCTAAGAGTATTAAGATAAAAACATTTGTCGCAGATAGACAAGCTGATTAATTTGAAAAAGGAGCTTACTTGCTAATCCAGACTTCAGTAGCATAGACTTCTGTAAAAACTATGCAGGGTAGTTGTCAATGGACACAGGCATCAGAGCTTGAGTTCAAAAGATCAAAATCGATAGCATTAGAGGGCATTCTTTCCAAAGCATGGTAATGGCATAGCTCCCATTGGTTTTAATGGAAGTCATGAAGCTAACATGCTATGTAACCTTTTTAAAAATGGAAGGATTAGCTTTCAACTGGAGATGCCTCACAGTGTGTCTATTGACAGAGCATTATGCACAGAGCTTGAATTGATCAGAGGGACTTAAATTTCTTCTCTTTCCTCTTGTGTAAACTGAGTACTTGTTATCCTCCCTACCTATATGATAAAGGTTTGGACTTTCAAAGTGGAACTTACTGGGGACTCAAAAAAATACCACTGAAAGCAGGAGGTCAATACTTTCAATGTATGATTTATACACCACTGGAAGATTTTATTTAGATGATCATTTTGTCAGATAGTTCTTCTTCATCCATTAATTTAAGAAAAATATAGAAAAGGTCTACTAAGTGTAGGATATTGTTATTTATTGAAAAAAATATTTCTGGTCAAAATGGAAAAAATACCTCCTACTCTTCCACCTATAAAAAATGTTTGTGCTCTAAAAAGCGTAACCAAATTATTATGTACAGGGGGCTTACCTAATTTTTTTCTGTGACAAATTAAAATAAATGGCGTTAATAAAAATATTCTGCAATTGTAAAAATCAAATATCAAATATATGCTAGATAAATTGAACTCTTTATATTCTATTTACTGCTACCCATAGATCCCTCACATACTAAATAATTTCAAAATAAATTGTATTCTTCTAAAAAACTAAACACAAACATGAAAATGTAAAAATAAATTATAAACATGAATTCTTGAAAATAAGTTTTTTAGTAGGGTTCTTGGGCAGCCCATAGTCATAGAAAATGTTGAATCTATATATATATAAAAGCCTAAGTGACTGGCCAACTGGTTCGTAGCTATGACATGCAATGACCACGAGGGGGCAGGTACTCAAAGCACAGGCATAGGAACATGGAACAGATTGATGAATCTCAGAGGGTAGCAGGGAGAGGGGAGGGTGGGAAGTGTTTAACCAAAGATCTTATATGCATACTAGAGGCCCAGTACACGGATGTGTGTACTGGTGGGGTCCCTCGGCCTGGTCTGCACCCTCTTGCAAGCTGGGACCCCTCCGGGGATGTCGGAGAGCCAGTTTCAGCCCAATCCCCGTAGGCCAGGCTGAGGGACCTCACCGGTGCACAAATCCATGGACTGGGCCTCTAGTATGACATAAATCATGATTCAAAACTAAATTTCCTTTGTAAAAATAAAATTTAATTTCAATCAGTTTGACTGCTTTTATAGAATAAAGAGCACATAAATATGCCATTGGTTTCAGATGCTTTTATGGCTTGCTGTAAAAGATAGTTGTTTCCACTTGAAAAAGCCACATATACAGATGGCATTTGGAATTTAGCCAAATGCTAACCTCTGAATGTTCAGTATATGTGTGGGTGCCCATAAACAGTCACTTATTTCATCCTCCTATAAACACTAGTTTCTGCAGTGATGGTGTGCAGTCACATCACAGCCGCTTGGTTTGCTAAAGTGAATATTAACACTCCCCTTTACTCACTGTAACATGGTTCTCACTCAAATAGTGGCCCAGTCTTTCTCCTTTCATATAGATTCCCCAGATAATGAAATATTTTTTGGGAGCCCTGGAAACCTTAACCAGCACAGACTCGCAAAGCCGTGCTGCCAGACCCTTTAAGGGTGATTTTGTAGCTCTGCACTACCTTTCATTTAGATAGACAGAATGTGCCTCATATATTACAGAAACTTGTGTTCTATTTCATCACACCCCAAGGATGTCACTTATCATCACCCTTGGTCATGCAGAGCTGAAAGAACAGGAGAGGTAGATGTGCTTTGCCATTCATAGCTGGGCTCCCTTTTGGCTGCAAAAGAAAGCTCTTGACACACTGTGGACCATTTCCTAGCCATTTAGTGATCTTCAAAGAAGAGCAAAGAGCACCTTTCACAAAAATGACATTTCAACAACTCTGTCTTTTCTTATTTCTAGCCCTCATTCAAGAAGTATTCACCATTTTAAGAGATGCTCAGTTTGGAAGGGCACACAGGATATAAGTTCTGGCTGTGTCTCCGCCCCCACACATGGATTAAAAGTTATTTCTGATGACTTGGAGCTGCAGTATTGTGCTCTTTGTCAGCAGGCGATTTCCATGGACCTTCACAGTGAAGGTAAGAGAAAAGACTCTTTGGAACTCTGATGTCTTGCTTCAAATAAAAATGTTTTTGCTAAAAATCCACATTAGCTTCAAGCTATAAACAGGTAATTCTTTATCCTACAAAGAACCTCCATGTTTCAAAATCAGTTCTTCTCTTTCATATACCAGTTTATTTTACCTGATTTATCCTTGTTTTTCCTTATAGCTCATTGCCTTTTTTCTCTCAAGTTATTATTTTTCAATATTATCTGCATTAAGATAAAACATATAAGATGAAACTTTCAAACCTGTAGGGGTTTAGTGGGAGGCAAGCAGAGGAAGTAATTATTAGGCTTTCCAAGAAGAGATCACTGGTTGGCAAGAAGCTGTTTGTACTCTGATGAGATTTTAGGCTCTTGAAGGAACCACAGTGGGATGTTAGGTTCTAAGAGAGGAAACAGACCTGTGTAACTCATTTCCGTTCCTTGTCTATGAATCTGAATATCAGTCCCCTTAAAGTGATTCTAGAAATATTTGATTCACTTTCTTTGTGGACATAGAGGAAGTAAAATCTCTGAGAAAGGAACTTAAGAAATGATTGTATTCAGGAGCATGTGTACATATATCCATAAGCGGTGGCCCAGATACAAATGACCAACAAATCTATGAAGTGTTCATTAGGAGGCTGTGATAATCACCAACTCGTGAACTTACTTGGTCATGTGGCTTAGTCTCTGAGCTGCTTTGGGCTTGAATTTTCTATATTCTTCCCCTGCCCTCCAGATCCCAAATATTCACTGCACTTCTCTATTGGGTTCATCATGACAGGGCCCTCCTTGGTGCTCCTCCTTTTGGAAGGAGTACACTTCCAACTGCATTGACGTCAGGCTTGGCTGTGAACTTGCTTTGCTCAATGGGATGTGAGGGGAAGTGACATTCGCCACGTCCAAGCAGAAACATTAAGACCCTTCACTTGGCTCTGGCATTACTCCCTCTTCCTTTGCATCAACAACCCTATATGACAGTGAGGGGATGCTGACTATGGAAAGATGCCAACGAAGCCCATTTGTTTAATGAGTTTTAAACCTACTGGTAGTTTGGGCATGTATTAATTAATGAAGTGATGTAGACCTGCCCCTTCTATGGATCATGATAAACCCAAAGAAGTTGCATGCTTTTGATTCTTCATGAAAGAGAAGTTGGTTATAATAAAACATTCAATTATGTGGGGGATATAACTAATAAACTTTGAAGCATTCCAATCAGCGAGACTCACCACTAGTTTTTCCTTGAAATGTAATAATTAAAATGTTCAATTTTAGTTTCTCAGAAGTACATTTTTAAGGAAGAAGTCACCCTAGGTAATTTTTCATAAAATGACTGTATGCTTTGAATTTCCTCAGAAAAGGTTAGACAGCTTCAAAGTTAGATGTTTTAAGAAGTGAGAATTAATGACTGTTTGACAGGTTGAAAACGTCGTACTTGACAGCAGGGTGATAGCTGTTTGATTGTAAGACTTAGATGTTCTGCTTTATTGAATGTCAGGCAGCTTAGCTGAGAGATCATCCGAATAACTTCTCTTCCTTAAAACCAGAAATTTTTCATTTAAAAGCATAAGAGTAGTTTTAATCAAATGATGATCCCTAATATCCTTTACAGCTCTAAAGTGCTCAAACCAGTTTTTTTTTTCCTTCAGAGTTACAGGAAACTAGAATTTCTGTTATTGCACGATTAACTGAAATCTGAATATCAAAAGCCCCTTAAAATTCTGGGGTGGCTCTGAGGTGGAAAATTAAATAATCTTATAACTTCCTTTTCAAATGTTAACACATACATGCGTTATTTGTTGCTATTCCTAATGTATTTCCGTTGCAACAAACCAAACAAGTACAATTTATTTCTTATATAGTGTCAAATGAATAAAATGAGCACGCCTGTCTAGATTATTACTCATTTAGGTATAGGGAATGATACTAGGGTTGCCAGGTAAAATAGAGGATGCCTGTTTAAATTTTATATTTAGGTAATTCATAAATAACATTTTAGTGTTAAGTATGCCCTAAATGTTGCATGGGTCCGTAATGTTAGCACAACTAGGAAGGAACAGGCAGGGTCTGTGGACAATGCCAGGTAAGGGATCTAGAGTCCCAAATGGTATTGAAGAGGAGTTTAGACTTGTGACACTAGGGTCAAAGGTGAGCAATCCTGGTAAAGTAGAAAAGCATGGAGATCAAACCTAGGCAAGGAGTCTGAGTGATAATCATGGAATATCACATGGATTTTAATTTTCTCTGTATAGTCAGTATCTCTGCAATAAAATATTTCATGCCAGCCCTGGCTGAGTGGCTCAGTTGATTGGATCATTGTCTTATACACCAAAAGGTTGCTGGATTGTTCCCCATCCGGGCACATACCTAGGTTGGGGGTTTAATCCCTGGTCAGGGCATGTACAGGAGGCAACCGATTGATGTTTCTCTCTCACACTGATGTTTCTCTCTCCTTCCACCCCCTCCTTTCCTCTCTCTCTAAAAAAATAATAATAATAAGAAAACACATCTCTATCTATCTCTATCTCTCTCTCATCTATATCTACACCTATACCTACATCTATATCTATATCATCATCTATTTCATGCCAAGAATCGTTTAAGAACATTAAATGTGCTAATTAAATCCTTATAATAACCCTATGCATTAGAAACTCTATTACTAACTATAGTAACATCAGTATTTACATACTTACTCAAAACAGAAACCTGGAATTTACCTCAGGCTTTCCTCTTACTAATACTCTAAACAGTCCCCAAATCTACTTTTATAATATCCCTTAAATTCTCCCTTTATCTTCAGCTTTAAATCATGTGTAGCAACAGCGTCTAGAACAACTTTCACAATGTAGTGACACTGATCTAAAATTTAAATTTGATTATTTCTCTCTAATGTTCTAGGTTCTTGAGTACCTTTTGAAATAAAGTTCAAATTTCTCAGCTTAGAAGACTCTACAGTAACTGATCTCTTCCTACTTTCCTGCCTATTTTTTCACTTTGAAAGGAAGTACCTCTCCCTTTTTCTTTTTTAATTTCGTTTTTATTTTGTTGTTAATCCTCACCCAAGGACATTTTTTTCCATTAATTTTTAGAGAGAGTGGGAAGAAGGAAGGGAGGGAGAGAGAAAAAGAAGCATCAATGTGAGCGAGACACATCAATTGGTTGCCTCCAAATGGGGATTGAACCTGCAACCCAGTTACGTGCCCTTGACTACGAACTGAACCTGGGACCCTTCATCTGCAGGCCTATACTCTATCCACCAAGCCAGGGCCCTCTCCCTTTTTCTGCTTCCCTAGAGGTATGTACATATGAACTTCAGCTCTTTGGGGGTGATGTAAAGGAAGCTCCTGCTTCTTGCCTCCATTCCCCTCTCTCTCCTTCTGCTTCTCAAACAAACTGGTAGACTGGAGAAAAGATCAGTAAAAGTTAACAGTTATCATACATGTAGAGTGATGCAGCCAGATGACATCAGTCTTGGGGAAAACAAAGTTTCTAGGCAGAGGATGAAAGAGCAGGGTCATGAAGAATAAGAAGAATGCTGAAAATTTCTTAATTTTTCTTCACCCTTTTGGCCTATTGATAGGTGAGACACAAAGAAACCTTATCATCTGCTCCTCTGGATGGCTGAACAGAAATCATTGTCATTAGAGTAAAGCTAAATTCCAATGAAGACGTTGAAGTAGAGAATTGTTCTGGGAGGAGGCTAAGGATTGAGAAGAGTTTGTTTCCAATGGAAGTAAAGTTCCCCAGGGCACAGGAACCGGGCAAGCTGGATGGATATTAACAGAGGAAAGACTACACTGGTTTGCTGATAGAATATAAGAAAGTAGAGCCTTAGAGGGACTTTCAGGTGGATTTTGGTGGAGGAATAGTTGGCCTAAAGTTTAAAGTAACTATGATATCTAACATTATGTGTTTCTTTCTACTTGCCTAGCATTTGTCTAAGAACTTTACATAGGATATTCTGTTTTCATTTACTTAATTTATTTTTAATATATCTTTATTTATTTCAGAGAGGAAGGGAGAGGGAGAGCTAGAAACATCAAAGATGAGAGAGAACCACTGATAGGCCTCCTCCCACATGCCCCCAACGGGGATCGAGCCCACAACCCATGCAACCTAGGCATGTGCCCTTGACCAGAATTGAACTGGGGGCCCTTCAGTCCTGCAGCCCAATGCTCTATCCACTGAGCCAGACCAGCCTGGGCTGCTTTCATTTTACAGGTGAGAAAACTAAAGCAGAGGAATATGTCTTTACATAGCCGCAAAGTGGCAACTCCGGGTGTAAACTTAAACAGTACACCATAAGAGAAACTGCTAGCATGGTTTGGGCACAAGTATTGGTGAATAAATATTTTCATTGTCTCTGCAACTTAGCTCTGGGTGAAAAGAGAAGGTGAATTAAATCCTTTAAATTCTATAAATAGAGGTTTCCAAAGCTTTATAGCTCAGGCAAACTTTAGCTTTCCTCATATTCAATTCCCTTTGAACAGTTAAATGTTAGGAGCCAAAATCATTTGGCAAAAGATAATACAAAATGAGTTTATTATAGTTTAAATAGTTACTTGTATATTTCCAGGATTAAGAAGTTCCTCGATTGCAACATTTCATGGAAACCATTCATGATTAATGTAAACCTTCACTGAAACATTTTCTTTCAGGTTACAGATACCAGTCAAGAAAATATTATATATATATATTAGAACATGATCATACAAAAACAGCTACCTCAAATTCTGAAAACTGGCCAATATAGAAAGCACTTTTTTTTGTTTTGTTTTGCCCTCTAGGCTAATGAATATAACCGCTGTCAGACTCCAAATGTAGCTCAAATTCTCTAGTCAAGGACATTTTCATTAGAGTGGCCTTTCTTTATCATCATCAGAATTGAGCTAGCCTAATGTCTTGACTTTTTGGGTATAAGTCCTGTAGAAGAATGGTTGGTATAGTGACAACTGTATGGATTTTTTTACTCATCAAGTTTTAACCTTATCTTCCTTCTTTATTAACTCTGTGACCTTGCTAAACTTACTGAAATTCAAAGCTGTAATCTTTGAAGTGGTTAGAAATTCACCTGAAACCACATCCTTGCTCAGTTCTTTGCTGCTCTTGCTTCACTTGCTTTGAAGAACTCCCCCATACAGCCCACACGCCAAATCCTTGTCCCAAACTCTACTGCGAAGGACTTTGACCAAGACACTTGCTGCACTCCCACTCTTGTTTTGTTGTTCACCATGGTGATGGTGGTGGTGGGCATTTTTGTTTGTTTTTGTTTTTCAGCTAAGAATTTCCTTGTCTGTGAACACCTGGCTGGTTGGTTCCGTCTTTGACTTGTGCTCTGTCTTAGAGATTTCTGAAGACTTCGAAACATGCTTAATATTGTAACAGCTATGCATTTTCATTGTGATTCAGTGCACGTTTCTCCTCTAGACTGTATGCTCCAAGAGGACACTGCAATTATTTTTTCTTTTATTAGCTTCAGAGCTTGGCAGGGTTCCTTATTCTCAGAATATATGAAATAGTAGAGGGATAGCCAACAGTGGGGGGAAAGTAAAGAAGAAATATGTATTACCTATCTGGTTCACTATTATTTTTACTTATTCCCTTAACACAACAGTATCAAGAGCATCAAGAACAACAATACTTTTTCAAATTGTCTTGGTAACAGAAGAGAGGCAGAAAGATGTATGTGCAATGGGCAGTAGTGAGTATTGCCAGGGAAAGGGAGCAGATAACAACCTCAGTTGAAGAAAAGGCAGAGTGGAGGTAGAAAATGGCTCAAGGCAATGAAACATCCCTAAAACAACATATTGGCTTGAAGGCTTGGCTCCCAAAGTTCTTCATTCCTTCATCTTCCTGTCCTCTCCACTGTAAGTTTATAATTTCCCTAAAGTTTTCCTCTCCACCCTCACACCCAAGCAGATTAGTTCTTTTCCTGTCACATTTCTATCCTCCTTCTCTCAAGAGTTTCTCGCCGCAAGTCAAAAGTGTCTAGTGCTGTAAAAAATCCTATATAATTAAAGGCTAATATGCAAATCAACCGAACAGTGGAACGACTGGTCGCTATGACATGCACTGACCACCAGGGGAAGATACTCAACCCAGGAGCTGTGGGAGCTGGTGGCCAGTGCACTCCCACAGGGAGAGCGCCACTCAGCCACAAGCTGGGCTCCCTGGTGGGGAGTGGGCCTAAGTCATCAGTCAGACATCCCCCGAGGACTCCGGACTGCTAAAGGGCGCAGGCGGGGCTGAAGGACAGCCTCCCCCCGCCCCACCCCCCAGTGCCACAGTGCACGAATGTTGTGCACTACGCCTCTATTGACTTATAAAGAGACTTTTGGCTAAATTTTGTTTTTTCCTTACAAATCTGATCATACGTTCCAATTTGTGACACCAACTTCGAAAACAATCATGTGCTTGTCATGTCTTGACTTCAATAAAATTTTCCAAATTTTCACAAGGGCAGGGCACAAATGTCCATGGATGTCAGGCTCAAACTCACCAGAACCCTAAAAAAAACAAATTGGGGATCCGACACCCTCTTCCCCTATTGGCGGTGGCTGGGATTGATCTTTGTTGCTGATATACCTGGTGAACCTCATAGAAGGGAGAAATCCAAACATCATGTACCCCTTGAGTAATTGTATTTTCTACTCTTATCTTGCAGATCCAACTGGGTCTTTCCAAAATTTCAGACACTCCAATTACCACCTACAACCTTGCCACCTCAGTAGAACTCACCCTGCTTCTCTGGAGCTTAAAGACCCTGGCTAGCTTTGTTCTCTACTTCCCTGGGACTGGGAAGTTGTTCCCTCCTTTTTTAAACCTTCTGTGAAGCACCTGCAAAGTCATGTTATGAAAGACCCATACTGATATTTTCTTCATGACTTTGAGAGCCACCCAAAACTTGATCTCCCCGCTACCTCTTCCCCCCAATTTAATTCCTAACTCTCTCCCATCCCTTGGAAATACCTCCATTAAATGGATATGGGGCCCTGTGCCAGGAGCTTCAAGGCTACAGGTCCTGACAGCGAGGTGAATATGGCACCCCTCCCTGCTCCCAAGTTCTTGTTTCCCACATGTCTAGTCCCTGAGATCCCAGTGTATCGCCTGATACTCAATTCTGAAATGAAGATATATAGTGTCAACATTTCATTTTTTTTTTCCAAAAATGAGAGCACAGGATTGTGCAGGCGTCTACATAAATGACTTACAAAATTCCTAATGCAGTTAACATGTCATTCCCCCAAAATGCAAGTTCTTGGAAATTCTAGTTTATTCGAACACAGTCCTGACACTGAATGTGATGCCCAAATCTCTGAGCACAGAAGCAATTGTCAGAAAAAGTCAGCACTGAAATATGGCCTTAGGGTCTCAGGGAAGAAATTGACTGCTACTATTTAGCACATAATTATTTATTAGTTTGCTGTCTGAGTTTCCCAACTCACAGCCAACAGCTAGGGCAAAGCAAAATAGAAGAGAGTTAACATGAGTTTATACTGAAGGTAATACAGCTGAGAAATGACTGAGAATCTGGTGAGTATAAAAGAGAGGACTAAAAGCAAGGTATTTTGCTGCATATTGGGAAACATTTTAAGAATTAATGCACAGTTTCTGCAATTAAAGATGTTCTTTCCCCTCACCTGTTTTAATGTTCGGAAATTGACATGCATGTAGCTTATCAATGAGTATATTTAATATTTACTTTGTTTTTCCTAGAAGAGTTGTTTTTGCAGTCATAAAAGAGGAAGTGTAGTATAATAGTGACCCTAAATTATCAAGAAAAGTTTAAATTTTGTTGAAAGTATATTAACTTAAAAAAGTTGTAAAATGCTTAATAAATATTTGAGTATCTCCCACAGGGGGAAAGAGATTAAATACATAGTATTGAAGATGGTTGAAATTATAGTTTTTTTTTTATCTGAAAAATTCACTTATTGAATTCTCCAACACCAGCAGAAAAAGTGAGTTTTTATCCCCCAAAAAACACCCACTACTTCAGTGTTTGTTCTCCTTCAACAAGAGAAAACACTATGCAAAATGACCTAAATTCTGGTAAAGCATTTTTGTACAATTTCTGTCCCTTTCATATTGATTTATAAAAGATTGGCATGCTATATTTAACTACATAAATATATATTTCTCTGACTTACAAGTTTACTTTTTGCCTTTTGCTTTTACGTGATCCTATAAGAAACACAGCATCATTATAAGACATTAAGAAGTATAATATATTATTTCCTATAATGAGAAAATACCCAAAATAGGTCACTCAGGTAGATTCTCCCAATTGTGAACCACACTTTTTAAAATTATAATTCAAGATAGGAAATAGTTTCCAGAGGTTGCACAAACAGACTGAACCACAGAAATAACATTATTTCAGATAAATGATCAATCTCTCCATGGTCCCTGAGGCTTACTTTAAAGGAGCTTTCATCTGGGGTTACACTAAAAAGTCTGTGATGCTTGTAATAGAATCAAGAGCTCCATTACAATCTCAAATTGGTAGCATTTCTGAGTATCTCTGGGCTCAATTTCTTGAGAAAAATATATGGGCCAAAAGTCCCAAATAACTTTTCATAGCTCACCCAATTATTAGTATACATAATTGAAAGCGAATTTCATTTATTGGCCTGATCCATTCTACAGGTTCATTTTAGAATGTGATATATCAGTAAAATGGCAGCAAAAGTAAAAAAAAAAATAGTGAATCCAAAGAAAACATAATCTGTTCAGTGAAGAAGTGTATGGTGATTACTATAACAGTTATTATTAATACAGGCCAGAGATTTTTAGATTCTTATGATCAATTTTTCAAAGTTATAATTGGCCATTAATATTTTAAAAATAAAAGATTTTCCTAAATCTTGATAATCTTGGTAAAGCATCTTTTCAAGTTTTTGGAAGCAAGATGGATGTGATGGGTTAAGAAAACAAATTACAGGAAATTCGTACTTACAGCTCTAGTACACATCATCATTTTAATAGTAATTTTTAATTAATTATCTCTCCATGTTACTGTGTTAGGCACAATTCATTGGTAATTACACAGACATGATTCTTGGCTGCCATAATATTTGTACCTATGAGAAATCACTGAGACTTGAATGACATGTAGTGAAGTGGATATTGCAGTGGAACCCACATAATTTACTAGGACCATGTCTAAGCAATGGAGCATGCTCGTTTAGTGATTTCTTACAAGAAAAGGAGTTTTCTAGAGACAGTGCTATTAGGAGGATTGGGAACTTGCTGTTAAAATGCTCTTTCTAAACACCCTGCTGGTTATGCTTTGTTAGGTTCCAATATGTTTAAATTTTTTCATAAAGGAAAGTCGATTGGCAATATTAGCAGAACGATTTCTGTTTCCCATGTCTGTTTTCTACAAGGGGAGATTTTTCATAAACCAACCGGCCCCCTACTCTTCCAATGGAGGTGGGATAAGTTGCTTGATGGAGGCCTGGGAGAGGACCAAGGCACCTGAAGCCCAGCTTCCACCCCACCTTCTCTTTGGGGTCTACCTGAAGGGAGCATGTGTGTCCTGACTGGTTGGCCATTCAGTAAGCTTAGGCTTGTTGGCCTGGCCTTGGTGTAAACCTGCTCATACTGGCTATAGCCTGTGACTTCAGTAACTTGCCCATCAATGAACACTACATTTTCTGTTATCAGCTTTAGCAGTAACAAAGGAGGAATTGGGGTGCGGATCTTCTCTCTGTTACACCCCTCCCCCTTTTAACTTTTTGTTCCCTTTTATGATGATGATGATGATAATGGCAAAACTGAGACACATATGTACATGCATACATAAACATTTGCCCTTTTTAAAGTTTACAGTTCTGTGAGTTATGAAAAATGCATGCAGTAGTCTAGTCAACAGATAGAAGAGTTCCATCACCTGCCAACATTCCCCTGAGCCCTTTGTCATCCACTCCTCCATCCCTAGCCGATAGAAACCAAGGATCTGCTTTCTGCTTCTATAGTTGTACTTTTTCCAGAATTTCATATAACTAGAATCATATCAATAACATTGTTCATTTTTAGTTTGGCTTCTTTCACTTGGCAAAATACACTTGAGAGTCACCCACGTTGTTGCATATATTAGTACTTAGTCCCATTTTATTATTGAGTAGTATTCCATTTTATGGCAGTATCACAATTTATCTATTCACTAACTAGAGAAAACTTGGGTTTTTCCAGTTCTTGATAATTATGAATAAAGGTGCTATGAACACTTGCATACAGATTTTTGTGTAACCATAAGTTATTTCACTGAGAACATCAGTGGGGTTGCTGGATCTTAGGGTAATTGTACATTGAACTTTATTAGAAATTGCCAAACTGTGTTCCAAAGTGGCTGTACCAATTTGTATTTTGACCAGCAATATATGAGAATTCCATTCACTTTGCATATTTGTATTTAATATTTTTTGTTTTCTTCCTTATTTTAAACATTTTAGCCATTTTTTAAAAATAAGTCTTCATTGTTCAGATTATTACAGTTGTTCCTCTTTTTTCTCCCCATAGCTCCCCTCCACCTGGTTCCCACCCACCCCATGTCCTTACCCCCAGCATTGTCCTCGTTCATTAGGTGTTCGATTTTTGTCCAGTCCCCATAGCACACCCCCACCCCCATCCCCCCAAGAATTGTCAGTCCACTCCCTTTCTATGCCCCTGATTTTATTATATTCACCAGTTTATTCTGTTCATCATATTTTTTATTCACTTGATTTTTAGATTCACTTGTTGATAGATATGTATTTGTTGTTACTTTGTTGTTCATAATTTAAATGTTTTTCTTCTTTCTCTTCTTAAAGAATACCCTTTAACATTTTATCCATTTTAATAAAAATGTGGTGATAACTCACTGTGTTTTTAATTATTGTGTTCCTAGTGATTTATCATTTTGGACATATTTCATATGCTAATTTGCCACATATATCTCTTCTTTGATAAAGCTTCTGATGAAATATTTTGCTCATTTTTTAAACTTGCTATTTGTGTTTTTTTATTTTTAAATTTTGAGAATTCTTGACATACCTTGGCTATATGTCCTTTATCAGATATATATGAAAATATTTTTTTGTTTACATATGTTTGCAGAACAGAGGTTTAAATTTTGACAAAGTTCAATTTATCATCGTTTTCTTTTATGGATTGGGCTTTTGGTATCTTATCTAAGAAATCTTAGCCTAATTAAAGATCATCACACTTTTCATCTTTGTCTTCTCCTAGCAGTTTTATAACTTTAGGTTTTACATTTAGGTCTATAATTCATTTTTATTTAGTTTTTTATATGGTTTGACGAATGGATCTACTTTGAATTAATACTAAATTTAAAGGCTTCTCAAAAGTTATTTTCAATGTGCAAATATTTGCAACCCCATCAATGAACTTTTCATTGTTCCTCACAACAAAATTTATTGTTATACCTTCTACCTTATATGAAGCTTTTACCTATGCATGATTTTATGAAATCATATATTGCTCATTTGGAAAATATTTGCTCACTGAGTTAGGTAGATTTTCCAAATGTTGACACAACTCATTACAAAATATATATATAAAAAACCATATATCTTAATGTTACCAAGAATCTAATAAAAAATATCTTTATGTATTTGCAAGCTGTTAAGCTCTCTGTGGGTGATATAAATCTCAAAAATTCTAATTTATGCCTGAAAGTTCAAATTAGGGTGCATTTGTCCATTTTCACAAAAATATTTGTCTGCCAAATATCAAAGATTGTATAATCATATTTTTTCTCTCAGTTGTTCTTAAAAGTAAATATCATATTCTATAAAAAAAGTGGCAATTTCAGTTTGCAAGTCAATCACACAGATGCTTTTCTTTCCAGACAACCATCATACTTCAGTGTGCAATACAAGTGTTTTATATCTACTTCCCATTTTGTCACAGAGAATATTAAAAAGCAGTGTCATCAGGGGTTAAAATGTAATAAAATTGATAATTTTTACTACTTGATTAAGGATGTTACCAAGTGAAATTGGCTTTCTTTTCTTTCTGTGAATGCACGTTGGTGAAGAATACAATTTCTACTGGTACAGTTCAGTGCTACTGTCTATTTGTGCTAAGGTGCCAGCAGTTTGATTTACCATTGCTTTTGCACCTTCAACACACCTGTCTACACTTGAAAAAGCTACATAACAATAACTTAGCATATGAAGAAAAGATTTTTTACTTCATGGGCCCCTTCAAAGGGTCACCGGGGACTCTCAGGGGTTCCTAGATCACACTTTGAGAATCGCTGTCCTAAAAGATTGAAAGGGTGAGGAAATTAAGAGAGAAGTAGCACCCGCTTTAGAAACCTCCACTGAAACTTCATTTCAGGATCCTACTAAAACACACATAGATGAAGAAAGAACCTAAAAACCTTCCTTAGAAGGCAGCTTCCACAGGCAGGAGCAATTCCCTAGCAGGGGGCACGGGAAGCAGGTCAGGTGGCACAGGACTGAAGTTGCCTGCTTGTAGGGACAGCAGAGCTGTATTACTATTCAGACCACACACCGTGCAGGCGCAGGGTGCCAGGAAGTCATGGCTCTAAGGGAAAACGGAGAGTCAGGAGGTTTCAGGAGACACAAAAACACCTCAGAAGGGGTCTGAGGGCCAGGGCTCCCACTGCTCCTGGTTTCTCAACATTGCAACAAGGCGGCAATATTGCAGATGCTGTCCTAAGAGAGCAGAGTTTTAATAGACAAATTACATTTTCCAAGGTATAATAAGTATGCACATTTGAAATAACATACATTGAAAGCATGATGGAATTTTCAGAGATCTAAGAAAGCACAGAATGGAAGGGTTGGGATACCACGGAGGTCTCCAGGTCCTGGAGGCTGGGACTAATTCAGTGCTTCTATCTTCCCTAAGGTTCAGGAGTCCAGTTTAAACAGCAAGCTTACAAAAAGAAGTTGTTTGCTTTCATTCTTTTCAGAAAAATAACTCTGCAGTTTAACTCCAGATGAGTTCAGCATGCAAATATTTTGCCATTTTCCTCCTGTGTCTCTAATGCAGACCTGAGGCAGATTTTTATACGCTGATATGAGGGACTCCCATACCGTGTTCTTCACAGAAGAAACCCCGATTCTTCTGCCCTGGAGAGACATTCTGAATAAATTTGTAACTGTGTGTTTTACAACGGTGACAGGTTGAACGGCAGTGAAAACTGGCATTAATCTCCCCTTCACTAGGTACTAGGCATTCTGTGGATTTTTTTAAGTTAGTAACTTTGGGAACCCCCTGAGAGATGTGTTAAATTTTATAGATGAGGAAACTCAGGCTTAGAGAGTTGAAGTAGCCCAGGAGGTCACTGGCCATTGAGTCTGGAATTGAACCCAGGTCTCTCAGAATCCAAAGGCCATAGACTTTCCATTTCACCAAAACTTTTCAACAATTTTTATTTGTTTTTGCAGATTTTTTTTTAAAGAAAACTTTGCCTGGCTGACATGGCTCAGTGGTTGAGTGTTGACCTAGGAACTAGGAGGTCATGGTTCAATTCCAGGTCGGGGCACATGCCTGGATTGCAGGCTCAATCCCCAATATGGGGGGTATAGAAGGAAGCAGATCAATGATTCTCTCTCATCATTGAGGTTTCTATCTCTCTCTCCCTTCTTCTTTGAAATCAATAAAAATACATTAAAAAACAAAACAAAAGCAAAGAAACTTTAAGTGGAACACTAACATGTTAAAGCTCCTCATATAGCATCAAAGTCCATGAAACTCTAATCAAATATTTGAAGAATCTCAAAAGCACTTCCAACGGGCACTCCAGATAGAAAACAGCGGCCCTGCAGCTGCCAACACTATGTGCTGTCTCTCGTTCGACATCTGCTACTCTCTCTCTCTCTCTCTCTCTCCCCCTCTCTCTCTCTTTTCTTAAATTGCCCCCAGTGCCTGAGATTGTTCATTCCAATGTTCCAATGCATGGAGCTTTTCCAATTAATACCCAAGCTGAAGGAACTGCTTCTGGTTAGATCCACCTTTTGTAGCTCTAGCTGCATATGAGTGGAAAAGCCGCTGTTAGCAGAGCACATTAAGCCTCTACCCCTTTGTTCTCCAAACTGAAACATGCAGTGGCTTTTCCACCCAGCTTGGCTCTGAATAAAATTAGTTGCACTGTCAGCAGGATTTGGGTGGAGCATTTTACCTACAAGGAGAATTTAACATGAGTGCACCACCTTCTACATATCACATACCGTGCTGTATTTTATCCATATATTCAGTATATGTTATATTATGCTGTGTGGTCCACATATTATGCCAGGACTCAGCTTCAGATCTGAGAGGGAGATCACGCTGCTCTAAAATAAATCTTCAAAAATGTTTGTGTGTGTAGCTATAGTTTAAAAACAGAAGATTAAAAACAGAAAGAAAAAAAATGAGCAAGTCCACATATTTGAAGTATCATTTTGTCAAGGATTTAAAATAATAATTAGATAGGTATATGGTTAGTGGCAAGAAGGCCATTTAAAAACCCCAGAAAAAGAGGTAAGTTATTATCAGTCAATTTTATCAGTTCCACAAGAAGGCAGAAGAGGGAAATGAATAGTGAGACAGCGAGGACAGGGAGGAAACAGGTTTCAGCACATAATATATGGAAGAAATGGTTGAGTAAGACTTCCTGGTCTTTCTGCTCTTGGATCTACCAACCCCAATGGGAAACACTGAAGGAAGGACATGTGCTGAGGCCAGAACATCCCAAACACAGAACAGTAAAATCACATGCAATGTGTTCCACATCTTTGTGTCCATGGGGCCACTGACTGGCATTAAACTAATATGCTTCCTAGTCATAGTTTAAAAGAGCTATTTGCAGAAATGGATATTAAATCTTAACAAACACTTTCGTAGAATTAATTGATATAATGATTAATTGAAGCTCATATAATATCATGATATTTATCTAACCTTACATTCCTGAGAGAAACCTTACAAAGTCATGATAAATCATGGAATTCTATTAATATAATTAGATTACATTTGGTAGGGCTTTTTAGACATTTTTAAATGTAACTATTCATAAGTGAGGCAGATTCTCTTTGTGTGTGTGCCATTTTTTGTCCCTTTGGGCATTTAAACTCTCTCTTTCTAAAATAAATTAGGATTAGCTGCCCTTTGAAAATAAGAAGAATGTACCAGTAAGATTATTTGGGATCCAACATTTTTTTGAGAAGTAGTTCTTAAGTTATTTTCTAGATTTTTTGTTTAATTGTAATTCATTCTACTTCCTCTTGTATTAATTTTGTAAATTTATACTTCATAAAATTATATTCTTTGATTTAAAAATATCCAGTTCTTCTTTACATTTGTATGTGTTTGGTAAAACTGTGGCTAGCATTTTTCCTTATTGTCCCTATTTAATTGCAATGCAATCTCCTAGGTTGTTTATAGCATTTTAATGCACTTTTATTAATTATATCTCTTGTAAAGGACAGATGAAATTAACTCCAAAAAATTTCTTACTCTTTCAAAGGGAAGTTTAAATTGCTTATATTTACCGATCTGAGTTCTCCATCTTTGTTTTATGCTTTAAATAAAGTTAAATGTTTGACTAATATTATTTCCCTTTTGTTCTGCAATGATTTGAAAATTAGTCTTTTAAAAAATTATTGATAACTTATTATGTTAATACATCTCATTCAATCAATACTTATTTTTTGAAAACAAAACAATAACAAGCATTTCATTTATGGAAAATGAAGAGTTTAACTATTTTGCCTTCTGTATTCCATTTCCCTGATTCTGGTTTCTATTTGTTTTGGTATCAGAAACTCCATTTAAAAATTGAATTTCACATTCTAGATTTCTTTGACTACTTTTGTTTTCATGGTCCAAACAATCATTTAGTCTTTATAAGATCAAGAGTTGCCTCACTCATGTGGAATCTGATTCTAACATATCATCCGTGTGAGGCAGGTGGAAGACTGGATGAAAGGGGAAAGGCTTGCTTGGTCAATGGCAGAAGCTGGGATTCCCAGGAGCAGCTGCAGGAGTCCCCCTGAATCAGTGACCTTGCAGCAGGGCAGGAAAACAGCCCAGTAAGGAGAAGCTGAGTGGACTGCCAAAATGAGGAGACCTAAATGCACATTCTGAGAGTCAGAAAGTTCAGGCAACAAGGATAAATGAGGAGGAGAGCTTCTCTGGGTAAGTAAGTACCTCAGCTGGGAATGCCTCTATCTGGCACATACTTGGGAAAGGAATGACTTATTACCTCAAGACTCTGCAATGGGGCACAACGAATCCAGTTATATTGTAGAATCCGCTTATTCTGCAGTCATATTATTGAGTCTTACCTTTGACTCACTTCTTGGGAAACTTTCCCTGGACATTCTTCACTTCAAACTGCTCCCTTCCTATGCTTGCTGCTACTCCCATTCCCTGTATATGTCTCTGTACTTCCTCCATATTCTGTGGGTTACATATACCTTTACTGCAGTTCCCAAGTGGAATTCAGCAATTGTTTACTTTTCTGTCACTCCTGCCAGACTGGGAGTTTGCCAGGATTGGGATAATCTGTTCACCATTGTATCCAGTGGCTAGCACAGAGTGGGTCCTCAACAAATGGTGCTGTATTTAAAATCACTGTGTATTACTGAGAGAAAGTTCACAGAGAGAAGGAAATGCTTGCACATTAGGAGGAAGAAGAGTGGCTATGAGAGACAGAGCAGAGTCCTGACAGGTGAGAGAAGAACCAGCATAGTGCAAAAATCAAGAGATGAAAAGGGTATGAGGTGAAAACGCACAGAGTGAAATAATGAGTGTCGTAGGAGGAGGAGGACTAGGAAAATGTCACTGGACTTGGTAGTGGGGTGATCACTAATCACTTCAAAGCAGCAGATCAAACAGAATCATGAAGACAGGAACCAGATTGCAAGGGCAGAGTGAGTGGGAGGCAAGGAGGAACAAGGAGTCGATATCTTTGAGAAATATGTAGGTTAGGAGAGACATTCTGAGCCAGCTGGTGGGAGTTATAAGGTTGGGAATTGTTCTATTCTAGGTGAGCGATACATGTGCAGGTTTTCAGGCAAAAGAAAAGAGCTTAAGTAGAAAGAGAATGGGACAGGAGAAAAACGGATAGTAGCTAGAAAGTGGTAGATCTGGAGAGGAGGAGATCAGATTAAACAGAAGTGAGGAAAGGGAGAACAGAAAATGGAAGGAGGACACATTATATTTTGATAGGGAAGAGGGAAAGAATTTTTAAAAAGTCAATAAAGATAAACAGGGACGTAAGAATTTTCTTCTGGTCTTTAATTAGAAAGAAATCTGTGATAAATGGCATCTATTTCAATAAGTCAGGAGTAAAGCTATCCTCTAAAGTTAAATTGCTGGAGTAGCATTGGGGGCTGAGGAACACAGAGTTTAAATAAGCAGGAAGGAAGTGTGATAAAAAATCAATGAGAAAATAAGTATAAGATGAAAACCAGCAATGAGGACCAAAGTAAGTAGTTAGTGTGAATCATTTGTGGTCTCAGATATGATTTATGGACATTCTCCAATACTTTTTGTTTTTCTGGTGGTACAGTATGTACTAATGTGGATAATCAAATGATGGTGGGAATCTAGACTGCAAGTGGGGGAAGTACTGACAGGACTGAGTCTGGATTTCAGACACGATAGCGACGGGAGCAAGGCCAAAATAGGAAATTGCGTAAGTGCTAGGAAATGGAAGAGAGAAAAGATTAAGAGCATGTGATAAAAAATATTGAGTGATGGGTATTGGATAAAGTTAAATATTTATGGACTTATTTTAAATAAGGACTTTTAAGGTAATTCCTCCTTTTTTGCTACAATACAATTCTGGCAATAATACCAGAAAACAAAAGCTAAAGGAAGATCTTTTTTTCCATCTTTTTGTTGCCTTTTTCCTTAGTAAATAGCCTACAGGCTCTCTTTCACCACTAGATGACCACCCTGCATTTGTTTTTTGTTTTTTTTTTCAATATATTTTATTGATTTTTTACAGAGAGAAAGGGAGAGAGATAGAGAGCTAGAAACATCGATGAGAGAGAAACATTGATCGGCCGCCTCCTGCACATCCCCCACTGGAGATATGCGCGCAACCCAGGTACATGCCCTTGACCGGAATCAAACCTGGGACCTTTCAGTCCCGAGGCCGACGCTCTATCCACTGAGCCAAACCGGTTTCGGCCCACCCTGCATTTGTAAGAGGCCATACAAATTGATTTCATGGGGGCCAACCAGAAGTGATGAACTGATATGTATTGACAATATAAATTCAGTATATCAAGGTATAGAATAACAAAACCCAGATTTTGGAACATGGACAGAATCTAAGTTAATTAATTGATCCCTGGAGATTTAATTATCCCCTCTGAGAATCAGTTTTTTCAGGTTGTAATTGGAAATAATATTAGCTATTCCTAACAGTTATAATACAAATTGAAAAAGTTAATATATGCAAAATGTTTAGAATAGCTCCTGGTTCTAAGTACAAGTTCTCCATATCTTGCCCATAGATCCTTTTGTATCTATTGTCGAATTCATTTGTTCATTTGTTAAATACTTGTTAAGGATCTTACTATGTGTGTCAATCACTATTCTAAGTACCCAAAATACACCAGTGGGGGGATTGAATTATTTGCCTCAATTCTTTATCACTTTCTGTAACTCTAACTTTTGCTGTGTATTTTCCTGTCCTTCTACTAAAGGCAAAGTGAACCACTCACACTGAGACTTTTGCAGAATGTGGGCCGATGTCCCAGTGAGCTAGTTCCAAGCCTAAGCCTTACCGAATTGGTATCATGTATTTTCACTTGCTCACTTCTGCTTTTAACATGACTGTGAGGAGGGTATCCCCTGGGCCCTAGCATTCACACCTATGCAGACCAGAGCCCACCTGCAGCAACAGTCAAACTCAACTAGACACACAGTGTGAAGTAGAGGTGCTCAGTCCAACTTCTAAATCAGGGGATGCAAACCATGTTACTGGGGTCAAATGCAGCATGCAGCTTGTTTTTGTAAGGCTCAAAAGCTAAGAATGGTTATTGTATTTTTAAAGAGTTCTTTTAAAAATGTCATAGAAATCATATATATGGTTTAGAAAGTCTGACATATTTACTATCCAACCTCTAAAAAAAATGTTTGCTGACCCTTGGTCTAGGGCAGTGGTCGACAAATTCATTAGTCAACAGAGCCAAATATCAACAGTACAACGACTGAAGTTTCTTTTGAGAGCCAAAATTT
>NW_006383010.1:4750584-4752125 GCF_000327345.1 Myotis davidii | reverse complement strand
TTCCTCTAGGATTGGGATTTACAGCCAGAGTGTAGTAGTAACACAACCAGAAGGTATGAGAACTTGGTGTATTGTCAAGAGCTACTGAAATGAGAGTGAAATCTGAACCTCAAGAGAGGGCTGGTGGATTGGGAAAATGTTAAGAGGTCATGGCTTTAAGATCCTGAGAAATTTAGAGAACAAGTTGCGTGACCATGACTGTGGCTTACAATGAAGGGCAAAGATCAAAATTTTATAGCCAGCACATGTTTGAATTAATGACTGTGAAATACATGTTATACAAACTTAGTTATGGAAACTCTCCTTCCTTTCCCTCCCCTCTCCCGCCCTCTCTCTCACTCTCTTTCTCCCCGTCACTCTCCCTCTCTTACTCCCTCCCTCCCATGTTTCCACCCTTTATCCTCCCTTCCTCCCTTCCTCTTTTATTCTCCCATTCTTTCTGAAAAGTACATCACAACATTTATTGAAAAAATTTTATGCGTGAAATACTAAATTATGGCTTTCTTTATATTCAATATGCCTCCCTAAACTGGAGTTTACTCTAGTTTAATTCTCGGAGATTTAAATACATATTAGTATATTAATTCTAGGAAGTCCTGCAGTAAAGAGTCTTGAAAAACTCTGTTTAACTCAGCATTTCCCAGACTCTTTTGCTTACCAAAATCTTTTATTGCTTAATGCCCATTAATATCCTGCAGAGGAAAACAGTTTAGGTAAACAACGGTGTCAGCTAATCAATTGCATTAATGTATCTGAGAAAACAGTGTGTCAACACAAGGAAAAGAGGGTTCATGGAGTCAGAAAGAGGAACCCCAGAGCGATTCACTCACTGAGTCATGTATATTGGACAATTTCGTGACCCCTGGGACCTAACAGTCACCATAGAACAACGGTTCTCAACCTGTGGGTCGCGACCCCTTTGGCAGTCGAATGACCCTTTCATAGGGGTCGCCTAAGACCATCCTGCATATCAGATATTTACATTATGATTCATAACAGTAGCAACATTACAGTTATGAAGTAGCAACAAAAATAATTTTATGGTTGGGTCACAACATGAGGAACTGTATTTAAAGGGCCAGAAGGTTGAGAACCACCGCTGTAGAACAAAAGGAATACACCATTGCCTTTACCCACAATTCAAGTGGAGGGAACTTGACAGACACAAACTAACAAAATGAAGAATTGCTATGTGGAATGTAAATACTAATTTAGACCTATGCTGAATTCTCCCCAGGAAAAGGACTGGGGTCTCTACCGGACTTGGTGTTAGGGGCAAGGGTGGGGTTGAAAGAAGGATGAGAAAATGCTTTTAGGAGGATTTGAAACTTTAATTGGGCAGGCACATCTGTAATTTTCTTTAAAATACCTGAACACAGACAAAGATACTAATTGCTAGATGGTTTACATTTCAGTGTTGGGGCAATTAGGATTGGCGAGCATCCCCACTCCAGTGGTGGCTAGCACTTCATTAGAAAGGTCACACTCCAGAAGTGTTACTAGAAGTCCTCCATTATTCAGCTCTTGATCAAGATGGTAGG
>NW_006383010.1:4748493-4750282 GCF_000327345.1 Myotis davidii | reverse complement strand
TAAATCCATGTGGCTCTCCCAGCCCCCAACCCCAGACAAAGCTCTTGCTCTGATAGCAAGAGTTGAAAACACTGGAAATGTAGAAGCTGTTATAGAGATTGGCGCTATTTGGGTAGTGAAATGTGAGAAGTTTGTATAACCCACTAAGCAATAAAATCAGTCTGAGAAAACTGGGTGGAAAGCAGTAACTGGAGTGAAAATATTTGGGTCCTATTTACTTCACATACACTTAAAGTGGAGAATCAGTCTGTAAGAAGATTCATGTCTTGCCTTTTTGCAACTATTTTGGTAATTATAAACACACCAATCTTGCTTTCATCCTGAAAAGGGTGAGAGGAGCATATGACCAGAGAGAATGTAAATGAGAGGTGGTTTAGAGAGGTGAAGTACAAGGATAGTAGCTGTGGAAATTTTAATGTAAATTTATTTTAAAAATAAAAATATTACCTTGAAATAAAGTATGTCAAGAAACTTGTTTGGTGCTGCTGTTGTTTTAGGTCTCAGTTTAAAATTAATCAAAATAATACTAATGTTCATAAATTACCCAGGGTTCAACTACTTTTAGAAACCTCTACAAAGTCTAGTGCAGAGGTCTCAATGTATAATCCAAGAACCCTTTCAGAAAAACTATTTTCATAATAATACTAAGATTTCATTTGCCTTTTTTGTTGTTGTTGTTCTTTCCTGAGAACAGAAAAATGCAACTGATATTAAAATCCACAATTGGCCATAGCTGGTTTGGCTCAGTGGATAGAGAGGGGCCTGTGGACTGAAGGGTCCTGGGTTCAATTCTGATCAAGGGCACATGCCCGGGTTTCAGTCTCAACGCCCCATCGGGGGCATACAGGAGGCATACAATCAATGATTCTCTCTCATCATTGATGTTTCTATCTCTCCCTCTTCCTTCCCCTCTGAAATCAATAAAAATATATTTTAAAAAAATCAACAATCATCTATTAAACTAGATAGTAAAGAAATTTATGAGGTAAAATAATGCCACCTTTTTAATAATTTTTTTGTATTACAAAATTACTAGTGGACCAGTGCATGAAATCCATGCACATTAAAAGGGAATTAATTAGAGGAAATATTTTAATATTGCTATTTGCCCTTTCTATGTAATAGAAGTGTCAGAGATGAAAGAAAATTAGTAAAATGTATATGAAAATCTTCCTCCTGTCAGAGTCTGGGGCACTCTGCGGGACCCAGAGTCAAGTTCTTGCCCACTCACATGCACCTCGAGATTGTGCGAGACCCAAACCCAGCCACCCCACCCTCACTGGGTGAGATCCAGACCCGGCCAGCTCCACCCCCATCAAGCCCCACTGGGCGGGAGGCACGGCCTAGGTCCCCCGTCAAGCCCTGCCAAGTGGGGGACATGGCCTGAGGTCCCCCGCCCCAACCCAGTGCCACACAGCCTCAGGTCCCTCATTACAGCTCATTACAGCTTGTTATGGGAACCCTGCCTCCGCTGTGGGCACAGCCGCCTTGTGTTATGGGAACCCTGCCTCAGCTCTGGGCACAGCCATCTTGTGACAGAGTGAGGGTCAATTTGCATACTACTGCTTTATTATTTAGGATTATTTTTTATGAAAATATGTTACTTATAGTAAACTCTAATGGGTTTATTTATGTTCTTTTTTTTTTTTGACAGTGTTGCCATTTTATTTTATTTTTTTAATTTAAATCTTTATTGTTCAGATTATTACATTTGTTCCTCTTTTTTCCCCCATAACTCCCCTCCTCCCAGTTCCCGCCCCACCCCCCCCCTCACTCCCCCACCCCCTCC
>NW_006383010.1:4742155-4747716 GCF_000327345.1 Myotis davidii | reverse complement strand
GGGGTGGGGGGGGTGGGGGCATGCAGGAGGCTGATCAATGTTTCTCTCTCATTGATGTTTCTAACTCTCTATCCCTCTCCCTACCTCTCTGTAGAAAATCAATAAAAAAATAACATTTTAAATTTTAATTTTAATTGTCAATGTGTTCATTAACATCTACATAAACTAAAGCTTTTTGAGGTCCTCAATAATTTTTAAGAGAATAAAGAGGTCTTGAGATCAAAGTAGTTTGAGAACCTCTAGTCCAGTCAAATACAGCTTTCAGTATTTGACACTACCCATTTATTTATTTTCTATCTGAAATAAACTAAACCATGGAAAAAAATAAGTGTCATGTGTGAGCCTAAGCTACTGTGCGCTGAGACTGTTGATCTAAGAGGGTCTGAAGGTACTGGTGAATTTGCACTACATTTTTTATTTGAATAAGATGGTGTGTCTCAATGGCAGTAGCATGGAGGAAAAACCTTTTTAGTCTTCCTACAATGGCAAATTTCTCTTTTTGATGACTTAGCATATCCAGCATCCATTCCACAGTATTATGTGAATTTCCAAGTGCTGAGATTGAAAAGAATTTATGCTGATTGTTTGACCCTCAGAACTAACTTGAAAAGTCACTACTATACATTTACATGACTATGAACTAAGCTTTCAGAAAACTCACAAAGGCACCAGATCCCAGGGACTTAAATCTTAATGGTAAATTTCTCCACAATGACAGACACTAAGACAGCATGGAGATAAAATATGAGATCTGCCCAGTCTGAAGTCAGTTCACCTGAATGTAAGGCACCGTGTGCAATGCTTTTGACTTATTATGTGAAGAATTCATGGCCATGCATTTGTTGACTGCTATCCAGAGAGCTGACAGCTGCAGATGGATCTTCTTGCTGCTAACAACCCAAAGTGCAAAGGAAGCACCCATTTCTTTTAAAAACATGTGCTATTCCAGCAGAAAGCAGCATAAGACATCTCCTTTTAGGATATATATACCATTAAAATAATGCAATGGAATTACACACACACACACACACACACACACACACACACACACACAGAAACAACCTTGTCTCCCACCTGTCCCAGTTTGTAGGGTAAATCTGTTACTCTTCTTTTCCAGTCAGAGATTAAGAAAAAACACAAAGCAAAAGCAATATATTTAAACCACTGTGAACTTTCTTTTTCTCTTTAAGTCTTGCTATATAGAGAATGGTACTCAGAGAAGGGAGAGGAAGAGGAAGAGGGAGAGGGAGAGGGAGAGAAAGAGAGAGAGGGAGAGAATGAGCTAAGCAACAAAAACAAATTTAATGTTTTTTAAGTATTTTTTTCCCACAGACCAGATTGCAATTTACAACCTTGCCATTCCATCAAATGCTATTGCACTTCACAATGCCACTGAAATGCAAAATTGGCCAGGTTTAACATAATAGTTGGCTGCATATAACATAAGATTGCAAATGTCACAGGAAAGAGATGATGAATGGCTATGGGATATTTATCTACACTACTTAGATATGTTGGCTAAACTGCTTGAAGGATATGTTAAAACCAATTATTTCAGCTACAGATTTGGACTGAATGTGGTTTTCTGTATAGTAGGCATCTGGAATCTTAAAGTTTCCTAGGGTATCATGGTTTCTCTTATTCCAGACTTTTCTCTGGTGATCACTGTGCTTGTATCTATGTTGCTCTGTGCCCTGAAGCATGATAATGCGTCATATCAAGGCTGATGAGGGCACTATACAGAGCTTAGTTTCTGTTTCTAGGTGGCCTGACCAGAAATTCTTGCTTTCCTATCACCTTTGAGTCTAGAAGGTTCCTGGGTTTGGTTATAAAAGCCTGATGCCTTAATTCTCTGCCTGCTTCTGAAGTGTCTTCCCAAGGGCAGTCACATTGAGATGTGGAAGTGTTCAAATGATCTTGGCAGTAAATGATGTACTCTGTCATTTTTCAGTTCTTGATTTAAACAAAGAACAATATTCAGAAAATACTCCATCCCGCCCCCCCCCAAGATAAAATAAGCAATAAAAATCACTGCTATATTTTACAGTTACTAGTTTCAAGGTGGAATTTCTCTATGTCAAATTTAGTGTTATAATAGTAAATCCTTATATAGTGTTACTATGTACCAGACACTGTCTCATTTAATCCTTAGAACAAACCCAGGGGGTAGCCTCATTGCTATATTCATTTTAAACATGAGGAAACTGAGATACAGAGGCAGTGAATAACTTTGCCAAGGCCACACACTAATAAGTTTGAGATTCAGGATTTAAGCTCAGGCTGGCAAAGAGTGCCTGCTTTTAATTATGATGCTATACTTCCTTGCCAATACATAATGTAATACTAAAAAACATAATGCCACATTTGTAATACCACATATAGTCATTGATCTCCCTTTATGACCTAAAGGTCTTTGAATGAATACTAACATTGTGCTAGAGGATTCGAGACTGCACAAACTGAAGTGCAGGCAGATGTATTGGTCAGAATAGACTAGGTCACACAGTGGTAACAAACAGCCCATTCTCTTGGTGGCTTAAAGAAAAAAAATATTTATTATTTCTTTCTCACATTCCATGTCCAACATAGGCTAGCTGGGAGCTCTATTCCACATTGCCATTGTCCTCACACCAAAGCTCAAGTTGACTCAAGACTTGCTATCCATTCCAATGTAGTATTGCTGGGGGAAGAAAGCATGTGACAAAGCATTTGCCAACCAGTAAAGCTTCTGCCTAGAGGTGATGTATGTCATTTTCCCTCACATTTTATTGACCTGAAAGAATTGCACTGCACCCCTCCTATCTCTCAGCTCTGAGGGGAAAGTATAATCCCCTATGTGCCCAGAAGAAATAAAGCTGGGATATATATATACACAGCCCTAAAGACTATCACCGTAGAGTCACCATGCTAAGGAGGAATAAGTTGAGACAGCAAGAGTTAGTCTCTCATCAAGGGCTGGAGACATTGATCCATGACACCTCAGCGACATCTTAGTCCCAGCTTGAAACTTCTTTGGGACAACTTTTAGGACTACTCAGATTAGGCTAAAAGTCCTGCTACCCACTCTCTGAACACTGGCTTCCTCTTTAATATCACTCATCATATTTGTCATTATTTATTCTCTCCTGCACAAAATTTTATATAAACTCCATGAAGGCAGATAATAAATTTGTATTGCTCATTGCTGTATCCAGTCATTCTCTACCCTACCCTGATACTTCAAGATTCAAATCATCCCAATATGATCAAAGCAATAATGTATTAAATCAGGAAGAGTAAACAGGAACAAGAATCTAGATAAGCACACACTATCTTTTTGAGCCAGTTTTATGGAAGTACCTTAAGGCCAGTCTAAATTCTAGTATAATTTTTGAGGCAAAGGCTCTCTCCTTCCTTCTCACTAGCCCTTAGGATATCTTGAACAAGAGACCAGAGTTTTCATTCTACAAATAAAAATGCAACAATCTGGGAGAGTTACCTTATTAACATGACTTACAATCAAAGTAAGTCTTTTTCTGGTTTGATAGGGAGAGAGACTTAGAAACACAGAAGGCTAATTTCTTTAAGAGAACAGAAGACCAATAAAAGGGGGGAAAAAAGGAACAGAAAGGAGACTCTGGAAGTGAGGAGACTAATTTGGAGTTAATAAATGCTGTCACAAGCCTCAGTTTATATTCACCTATTCAATCAAGGATCTTCCATTATGTCTTGATTTCATATATATACTGGCTTGAAAACCTTTGTGAGAACAATGAAAGTACACATAAATCAGGACAAGTGTGAACCCATGCAAAAACAAAAACAAAAGCATTATGCCGGGCATTCTTTAAATAGCACCATTACCTGCTGCTTTTCTCCCATTCAGTCCCATCACCATCATAAATTGAACAGAGAAAGGTTCAGATTTAGACTATGTTCTCTGGGAGAGGAAAGTTAATGGATTTTGAAGCACAAAGAAGAACACAATGCCTTTTTTGTTTGATCTAAAAAGCAATGGATTTTATGCTGCTAGGTTATGTGCAAATTGGGGGGTAACTGCTAATATTTAAACTCATATTTTGATGATAATTTAAAATCACAGCACCTTCAATTTCATCAGAATGAGTTACTTTCGGAATCTGAGAGTAAGTCAAAGTGATACTCTCTTAATAATAGGGAAGCCCTAGCTGGTTTGCTCAGTGCAGAGAGCATAGGCCTGTGGACTGAAGGGTCCCATTTTCAACTCTGGTCAAGGGTACATGCCCAGGTTGTGGGCTCAATCCCCAGTAGGGGGCATACAGAAGGCAGCCAATCAATGATTCTCTTTCATCATTGACGTTTCTAATTCTCTCTCCCTCTCCCTTCCTCTCTGATGTCAATAAAAATATATTAAAGAAAATAATACAGAAAGAAGCCTTTCTAATAAGAAAGCCTTTTCTTTAAGCCAATCATACATAAATAAATGATATAGGAAGCTTCTAGTGTTCATAAAGCAGTCAGGCATCATAAGTTATGCTCCACGTCTGACCTCAAATAGAGCAGGATTATCTCAGAGGAGAAGCAAAATAAACATTAAAAAGCTCAGATTACACTGAATCCTGCAGAAAGTCCCACAGTGGGAAAAAGCCACTGATAGTGCTTCTTAATTCCTCTTTGCTTTCCTATCAGGGTTCCTGTTGTCTACAGGGACAGTACTAATTTGTTAAAAACTGAGTTATACAAGTTGGGGCTTTTGTTTTGTTCTATTTTGTTTTCCTTAATCAGCATAGTTACTTGAATCAAAAAGGAGCTTTAGTCCACAAACACAATTGAAAAAGTAGGATTATCTTGAAAAAAGACAGATGTGCCTTTTTAGTATGGAGCTATAAAGCAGAATATAACACAAAGAGGGTGTGTTTTTTTCTCCTATGAAAAGTCAAGCCATCTTTAGAGAAATCTCTAATTCTTTGTACCCTGAATATTAAATTCTTTTTTTAATTAAATCTTTATTGTTCAGATTATTACATTGGTTCCTCTTTTTCCCACCATAACTCTCCTCCACCCAGTTCCCACCCCACCCTCTGCCCTCACTCCCCACCCACTGTCCTCATCCATAGATGCACAATTTTTGTCCAATCTCTTCCCGCAGCCCCCACACCCTTTCCCCCCACCGGGAATAGTCAGTCCATTCCCTTTCTATGTCCCTGATTCTATTATAATCACCAGTTCATACTGTTCATCAGATTATTTATTCACTTGATTTTTAGATTCACTTGTTGATAGATGTGTATTTGTTGTTCATAATTTGTATCTTTACATTTTTCTTCTTTTTCCTCTTCTTAAAGCATTCCATACCGCTCAGTTTTCTTGTGTTTCGTGCGCCATCTGTTAAGGACCGCTCACGAGTGTTCTCGTTTTTCACGCCCTTGGAAAAAGGAGTGAATCTAGATACTTATGTAAATTTTGTTTGGTCCCTCTTCATAGAGGAAAATGTTTTATGTAGTACCATACATTAAAAAAGTACTAGGAACTTTAATTGTTTGTTTTTGTAAATAAAAATGTTATAATTATTGAAAAACAACACCTAAAGAGCATTATGATGA
>NW_006383010.1:4735806-4741433 GCF_000327345.1 Myotis davidii | reverse complement strand
CTAATCTAGCCTCTGCATGAGGCTACCCTGCAGAAGCCAGCTGTAAAGCAATGCAAGTTGCTCTGGGGCCTTGGGCAGCTGAAGTTTGTTAAGTTATTTTCAGATTACAAAGGGCAGGGCCTTTCACATGCAAAAGCCTCTGTGGTTGGCTTGGGCGGGGCGGGGTCCCAGGGGATCAACAGGACAGGCAGAGCGAGAAGTCTGGCTGCTCTCAGTCCTGCCTTCAGAGGTCCTGGCTATTGCTGCAAGTGCCTTCGAGAGAAAGCTGCCCTCGAGGTCTGACCGATGCCAGACAGTCCCGTTTCTCCCGTATGAGCCTGGGTCCCCAAAGACTCACTCGGAATTGGAGTTCAGAGCCTGAGACTCCCTCCCGATTGAAGAAGACAATTATTTCCACAGCCGCCAGCCCTCTCTGCATGCATCTCCGCACCTTTGTATTTACTTCAGCACCGCACCTCCTCTGAGTCTCGGTATGCTTTTCTCTTTCCTTCTAGTTGTAGAAATTCCACTCAGCCAGCCTTCCTGTGGTTCTGGATGATGTCTGTTCTGTCTTTTAGTTGTATTTTTGAAGTGGTTGTGCGAGGCAGCAATCTCCGGTGTTTACCTATGCCGCCATCTTGGTTTCTCCCCAATATTAAATTCTTGAGTGTTAAAATCCATTTCCACTATGTACTGTTTGAGGAATCAAGGTATAGAGACATTTCTCCACAATAGGACTATTCTCACCATGATTTATTGAAGCTAATCTATAATAGCACTCAAAAAGTCATCAATATTTGCCGATGTTAATGTTATAGGTGATCCTTCTGCATCTTACTGTGCAATAATAAGCCAGTGGTATCAATGTCTGAAGCAATAGTGGCCAGACCTTTGTTCTGGCATTTACCAAAGCTAATTGTTAACCAATATATTGGTTTAGAGAGTCTTATATAATATAATATGCTTTGAAAGAAAAAATGAATGTGATATTTCAACCATATATAAACATATATTCAAAACAATTTCTCAATCATATATTTTTATATTACAAATTGAACAGCTAAGGTTTGGGTCATAATATAGGGTATTGTGCTTATTTTTAAATGAAAAAATTCTTATGGAGTTGAAAGAGTCCTTGATATAGAGTCTGAAAGCTGGATTCTTAAACCTATCCTTACAAATTACAAGACCTTAGCAAATGATAAAACTTTGTAAATTTTAGTTTCCTCATCTGTAAAATATATAATACCTAATTCATTTGTGGAGGTTCATATTAACTATACCTCTCTTTACCTCAAGAGTTTACCGTGCTAAGAGGGACATTGATGGAATAATATTCAAAGTTTTTCCTAAGAAAGGTGGAAATGATTAAGTAGCTCATTGGTCTTTGAGCTTCCTTCAAATCAGGATAATAGTGGAAATGGGAAGAAATACACAGATGAACAGAACAAGGAGGAAGTAAGATAAAAGTACAGATGTTTTCCTATTATTGGTATTTTCACACAGAAAAGTCAATAATATAGTGGACAAATAATTGCTACAAAATTAGAAGGTTTTTATATGACTTTCCTATTGAAAAAAAAGACAAGAGCAAGCCCCATTTAAACAACTCATTGGAGGTCAAACTGTTTCAGCCTGCTGGTGATTTAACTGAACACAGACAGAAGAGTAGAGGCATGGTGACAAAAGCCTTCACGTAACTTTGATTAAGAGCTCCGTTCTTGGTCTGACTTTGTCAGCAGTTAAATAGAAGATAAGTTTTGTTCCTTTATTTCCTTTTGTTTCTTAGTGAGAGCAGATCGGTTCATATAATTAGTATAATTTGGAAACAGGTGAGATAGGGTTGTCTGGATTATGAAGTGAAATACTTTTTAAACTTCTTAATAATTTTTTTTTTGTCTTTTGATTCATTGGCCTTCTATTCAAAAAGAATCATCCATTTACCTTTGGAAAAATTAGGACACTTGAAGCAGAAGAACAGAGAAAAACAAAGAGGTAGAAGTAAGAGTTTGATATACAAAAGAGTATTCTTGAGTCACAGGAATACATAGTTTTGAAACCCTTGACTTAGGGAAAGCAAATGTAATATTCTAATTTTTTAAAAAATCACCTTTTTCTCTATTAAGAGTCAGGCCTGACCAGGCACATCATAGAATTTTACATGGCAGAAGTAGAGACTACATGATAGAATTTTACTGCCTGTCAAAAGTAAAGAGAATTTTGGTAAGTCCTTGTCACCTAGTATAGGGGATAAAGTCCACTTCTTCAGCTCTGGGGATTGTGAAGCATAGGCAGGAGAGACAGGCTGTCATCATGTCCAAAGTCCCAGAGGTAATAGGTGTTTGATAGGCTTAATAGAAACCTAAGAGACAGCATGAAGGGACCTGGAGAGTATTATGCTAAGCGAAATAAGCCAGTCAGAGAAAGGTACGTGTCACATGGTCTCACTCATATGTGGAATCTAATAAACAAAATAAATTGATAAACAAAATATATCAAGAGACTTAGAAGCATAGAACAAACTGTCAAATCTCAGAGGGAAGGCAGGACTGGGTGGGTGGGAAGAGATCAACCAAAGAACTTATATGCATATATGCATAATCCATGGACACAGACAATAGGGTGGTGAAGACCTGGGGTGGAGGGTTGGGGTGGGCTAGAAGGGGTCAATGGGGGAAAAAGGGAACATATGTAATACTTTCAACATTAAATATTATATATATACTAGAGGCCCGGTGCACGAAAATTTGTACACTGTGAGGGGGGGAGGGTGTGTTTCTCAGCCCAGCCTGCATGCTCTCACAATCTGGGACTCCTTGGGTAGGGTCCAGTTCCATTGCAGTATGGCTCCAGGGAACTGTGGGCAGGGCGAGGGACAAGATTCCCAGATAGTAATATGGCTCTGCTTCCCCAGAGCCTGTGGGCGGCGGGAGGGACCCAGAGGCCAGTCCAATGGCAGCATGGCTCCATTCCCATAGCTCCCTCCTGCCACTGCGCCACAGGGCAGCCGGGACCCAGGACCAACTCTGGTCACGCTGGCTGGGATCCAGGACTGCCTTCCGCCATGGGCTGCTGGGATCCAGGACTCACTTCCGCCGCACCGAACCGGGACCATAGCCTGGTGTTCGGTCATCTTCCGGATGTTTTGGTCATGACGGACCTTGGCTCTTTATATCTTAGATTATATATAAATTAAAGCTAAAAGCAGGGTGACTTTTGCCATGTTCTCTATTTGGCATCCATGGGCCAATGCCACCCACCTGGGTAGCCCTGCACCAACAGCCTGCACACAGCACGGAAGTGATCAAGAGGTTCCTCTGTAGCCCGCGTGACCTAGGAAGAAGCTGGGATTCTAGGTGGGAAATGTGTTGAGGCCCAACAGGAGAAGTAGGACTGGGTCTGAAGGCTTCACCATGAACTGTCCAAGGGGTCCTCATCAGAATCAGACCCAGGGGCATCTAAAGTGAATTGCATCTGAAATTCCCTGATAGCAGAGACTAGCCTCTGAGTTCCACCAGCCGAGGGATCCAGCACCAGATGTCAACGGGATGCGCAGAAAGACCATGCCTTGCCCAGCAGATGAGACCAACATGCAGGCCAGTGCAAAACCAGACTCCCACGTGCTGCCTGCATGCCTGAGGAGCTTGTAGGGTCCTTTCCCAAAGCTCAGAAACCATCTCGGGAAGAAGAAAGGAGAAACAGTGCTCATCCCGAGCTGAACTATGAATTGACACAAATTGTACCAAATCTAAACGACTTCTAACCCCAAAGAGACACCCTTAACTCGTAATTTTAAATTAAGTGACTTTCCTTCCCATGGGGGTGGGGCTCATTAAGAGAAAGTAGCATCAGTTGTGGAAAAGAATAAGTTTCCGTTTGCTTACAACGTCTGGGCTGTGTGGGTCAAACATGGCCTCAGAAAACGCAAGACAAAGAAGCAGTAGTTCTGGATTGTGGCGCTCCTCTGTGCAGAGCAGATAACCCTGCTACTCCGAGGCGGCTTAGGGTCCTTCTCCATGAGGAAGTTTAGATCAGTTCAGGCTTCTAGTAACTCTATGCCCACACCAGAGAACACTGCAGAAATGGTTTTGGCTGAAAACCACTTCTAGCATTGATGCTCAGTGTGCCTGCCAGGAGCAGTGAGCTGTGAAACGTATCCCCAGGAGAGGGAATAAGTTCACCTGCTTGATAGAGTTATTTGGGACTGGAACTGACCAACTGAATTTTGAAGAAAATTTAGCAAAGACAATCATTTCAGTTTTGATGTAACTAAAGTTGAGCTATCATTTCTGTCTGTAGCTACCTACCAAGATCAACTGCCTCTGGATTGTTCTGGTTTATAGTAGTCAAATTTTGTCACTGGCATATGGAGAACACAGGTCTTCCCATTTTCCTCTTGTAAAAAGGCACACTCCAGCTTCATAAAAAATATCAAGTTTATCAACCTACCTGATTTTGCTCAGTGGATAGAGTTGGCCTACAGACTGAAGGGTCCTGGGTTCCATTCCCATCAAGGGCAATTCTGGTCAAAGGCACATGCCTGGGTTTTGGGCTCGATCCCTAGTGGGATCAATGATTCTCTCTCATCATTGATGTTTCTATCTCTCTCTCCCTCTTCCTTCCTCTCTGAAATCAATAAAAATACCAGTTTATTAACTGTGTGATAAAGAGTGCCCCCTATGCATCCAGTGTTTGCCAGGCTCTGGGAATTGAAGGCAAACACACCCCGCCTTCACGGGATGTGAAGTTTAGTTGAGAGAGGCAGACGTAAAGCTAATACATGTAGCCCTGGCCTGTGTGGCTCAGTTGGTTGTAGCATCATCTTGTGCACTGAAAGGTATCAGGTTCCATTCCTGATCAGAGTACATACCCAGATTGTGGGTTTGACCCCCAGTCCGGAACGTGTATGGGAGGTAACGGATTAATGTTTCTCTCCCATCAATGTTTCTCTCTCTCTCTCTATCCCTCTCTCTCTCAAATCAATGAAAACATATCCTTGGATGAGGATTTCTTTTTTTTTAAATCCTGAAAAACTAATATGCACACTAAAGAACATATATAATTTAGTTAAAGTACAGAGAAAGCATCAGAATATTTTCAGTGGTATCACTAGTAGATAACAGAAATTGGAGTTTCTACATGTCAAGGAACGTTTCCTTTAGAAAATGTCCTCTTTTCAGAGCTATGAAGAATGTTTCAGGTCAGAACCAAGTCCAGCGAGCACGGGGTGGGTAAATCTGAGACTTTTGCTCAGTATGCTGTTGTGCAATGGGTCACGGTCAATTTTTAACGATCATCAACTGGAAACCAACTTCATTAACCACTGAGTAATTACTGACACTCTCATGAATAATGGTCAAGGTAATTTTAGAAACAGCCATTTAGCTGACACATCAAAGGTGACCAAACATGTCTCACAAAGTAATGACTCTGACCAGTGAAAAATTAAACCACATCCCCTCATCAATTTGTGTTCAGATCAGTTAATTGAGCCTCCTACAGAATAGGTTTCATTTTTACTCTTTTGGCTTCATTTATATGACCTTGATCAGGATAGAGGAAATGTTTTCAGATAGAATGTTGGCAACGATGCTGCCAGTGATTCTCAAGTTTGTTATTCTAGTGACCTAGTAGAAGCTCACCATAAC
>NW_006383010.1:4720186-4735619 GCF_000327345.1 Myotis davidii | reverse complement strand
CCCCACCCTTCCCCCCAGCTAAATATCACCTTTCCCTGACAAAAGCTTGGGTGAGATGTCTGTGACTTTGGAAACAGTAGTATTTCCTTTTTTCTTTTTTTCTGTTATTCCTTCAAGTGCTTAGAAAATAATTGTGTTCTCACTTGAGAAATGGTGCTGAAATATTGAGATTTGGTAGAAATTGGTGATGAGAGAAAGGTGTGTCAGAGACTAAGAGACTAAGTCATGTAAGAGATAGGAGGTCAACTAACAAGGTCAAGGAATAAAAACTTAGGGGAGATGGTAGCACTGCTGGTGTGAACTCTATTTAAAGGGAAATGAAAGAACTTGGTGTGGAAATTTTCTACACTTCTCAATTTAGTTACACAGTCCTCAAGTAAATTATGTAAAATAATTTACAGCTACAAACAAAACCAAAGGTTTTTCCTATGACAACAGGCTGTTTCATCACTTTAATTCCTTATCTATTTTAATTTCATGGCTAACCATTACAACACTGAAAAGCTGACTTACAAATACCTTTACGTCCCTTCCCCAATTCCTTTTCAATTATAGTCACCGGGAAAAATCTCAATTTTAGGTTAATCAAATTTATCTGCATACTCCATACCTACATCAGACAACCATGATGTGACATTTTATATTCATGACCACACATCCCAAAATGGCACTCCATAACACTCACAATTCTACTTAATTCCTTAATATAGTAGGTTTCATGCTCTGCAACACCTTCCCGCTCCTCCAAATTCCATCACTTTTCTCCTTCACTCTTAGCTAATGATTTTGCCTTATACATTAGTAACACTAGGAAAAAAAATAATAGAAATTTTCTACCAAAATATAAATCGATTTTTACCCGAACCCACGTTCTCTCTTTTATTCTTTCATAATAAATATGTCCCAGTTTTTTATCAAAGGCCAACCCTCCACTTGTAGCTCATCACTATTCCCTTCTTGATGAATTTGTTTCAAAAAGTAGTACTAGTCCTGCTCTGCATAATCAGTTTCTCACTTTCTTTTGGATCAAAAAGATACATATAGCAGCTCTTTTATCTTTCATCTTAAAAGTCATCCTAGAGGCTAGAAGCAATGACACCATGGTAACATTAAGCATACTTAGGGCCAGATGGCAGTTTTTAAATACCATCTATAATAATAAAAGTGTAATATGCAAATTGACTGAACAGCCAAACAGCAGAACAACCGTCTGGATGACCATACTATGACACGCACTGGCACCAGGCCAGGCAAGGCAGGTGTGATATGACTGGTCAGGGGGCCTCACCATTGCCCCACGATCACTCTGCAGAGGGAGGCCCAGGCCACCCCAGCGGGGTGACCAATGGGGGGGGGTGGCCTCTGCGATTGCCCCAAAGAGGGAGGCCCAGGCCACCCTCTGCAGGGCGATCAATTGGGGGCTCTGCGATTGACTGCCCCACAGAGGGAGGCCCACACCAATGGCAGGTGGGGCAATCAATCGGGTGGGGGCCTCCACAATCACCCCAAAGAGGGAGGCCCAGGCTACCTGGCTGGCAGCACTGTGGTGAGTGGGTGGGGCCTCACTCTGCAGGGCAATGGATCGTGGAGCCCTGCAATCGATCATCCTAAAAGGGAGGACCAAGCTACCTGACTGGCAGTGCTTCAGCGGGTGGGTGGGGCCTCCCTCTGCAGTGTGATTGATCTCGGGGCTCCTGGACTACAAGAGGGCGCAGGCTGGGCTGAGGGAACCCCCCCCCCCCAATCGGGTGCACAGATTTCGTGCACTGGGCCTCTAGTTCTTTAATAAAAGTAACAAGGCCGAGTCAGGGAAAATATGTAATAAGCATCTAAGGGTGCCAGAAAGTAAGAAAATGTGCAAATATAGAAATACACACAAACACACAGAGAAAAATAAAAGAAACTTATAAAAATAAAAATGAAAGTTTGGAACATACAAATAGGTCATAGAAGGCAATCTAAAAAAGCCTCCAATGGCTAGATTTTAAAAATCTTGAGCAACAGAATAAATAATGATAATATTGGTTAATAAGCAAAATAATACAATACATACTCAAGAGGTCCTAATTATATAACTATGAGATATAAATTATTTTGTTGTTAATCCTCAGCCAAAGATATTTTTCTGTTGATTTTTAGAGAGAGTGAAAGAGAGGGGGAAAGACAGAGGATAGAGAGACACATCGACTGGTTGCCTCCCACACATGCTCCAAACAGGCTGAGGTATGTGCCCTTGACCAGGAATTGAACCTGGGACCCTTCAGTCCACAGGCTGACACTCTAGCCACTGAGTCAAACTGGTTAGGGTAAGTGTTTGTTTTTTAAACCACCCAGTCTGTGGTATATTTGTTATAGCAGCCTGAGATAAGACAGGATAGAATCTTATCTATACTTCTGTTACAACTTTGTAGTCTTCCAAGAGGTTCAATAAATAAAGACATACTCAGATTTTATTGGGTGAGATGAGATGAATATATCTGAATATATACATATCTTCTAGATAACTTCAGATGCTATTTAGAAATACCTGAGTACTAGCTTTGTTTTAAGACATGGCCTTGCAGAGGATATATTAAAAGCAGATACTCAACAAGTTCACAGCAGCTTTCTTAACTTTGGGAGGACAATGTCTACATGAACACTGTCACCAGTAACTGCTTGCTCTGTCTGGGAACTAAGGAACCATACTATGGCACTAAGGGAGCAAACTGAGGGAACAAAATCCATGCAGTGTTTTTCTGTTCCTGCTCTATCTATTAACCTTGCTTTGATTAAGTTCTGCATTTTTGTCTCAATAAAATAGAAATTGGATGCAAGTGTGTATGAATTTAACACTATCGCTTGTAACTTGATCCATATATTATCTTTTATCTGTACTATTCTTTCATTTGTAAATACAACACTGGGATTTTGATCAGAAATGAGGGTTAAAAAGAAATCAGAAAGCAACAAATTGGTGTTTTTCTTCACTGTTCTTTTTTTCCCTGGGAGAGCTTGTTTAAAATAGGACATGGAAAATAGTTGAAGAGAAGATAGCAGTCACTGAATGTTGCTATTTACTTCTAATGTGTCATTAGAGTATACAGTATCTGTCACTAACACAGAATCAAATAATCAAATTTCATGGCAGAATTCCTGAGACTAATGTATGTGTCATTTCATTTTGTAGCTGTTTTGCGGGTAAGTGAAAGCCAATTTTATCAATTATATTACCATCATTTAGTACATTGCACATAAACAACTATGTCAGTGTCATCAAGTAAAGCAGTTAGCATTTGATGGGTACACAGGACACACAAATGGAGGAAATCAACTATAATAATAAAATTATTTTATTATATAGATGTGTATATATGTGCATGTATATATTCATATATATATGTATATGTGTGTGTGTATGTATGTGGGTATATATATGCACACATACTAGAGATATGCTTTTTCCAGATTACTGTAAGCTTTGAAATGGGGAAAATAATAGATAAATAAGTTAATTTAAAATTATGTTTGCCAAGTAACAAATGCTTAGAAAGGACAAAATAACTTGTACTACAAATTGTGTCAGTTATCTAAGGAATCTCACCATAAGAGTTAGCTGATATAAACTAGCTGTGTTGCTGCCATGTACTTGATGCTACCCCACCCATGTTCTTATCTCTCGCATGGATTTAACCCATTGCTTGTCTTTATTGGAAGGGGTTATAGCTTTAGCAGTGAGAAGAGGAAGGCATTTTCAAATTATTGTTCATTGTTCCTAACGAAAGGAAGCTAGCTCTCCATCCTAAGCCTTTGCGATTATTTCAAGTCTGACAGCTTCCAGCTTCCATTTAAAGAGCAAGTGACTCAAAATTAAGCCATTTTCAGGGTAGGCACTGATACAATTTTGCACACACAAGAGGTACCTTTTTAGTGGAATTCAGTCTTAAACCTCTGGTGGCAATACAGTTGATGTAAAATTGGAATACTTTCCCTCTCCTTTTTAAGTAAAGTGAGAAGGCCTTACCCTATCCCTGTGGTCGGCAAACTGCGGCTCGCGAGCCACATGCGGCTCTTTGGCCCCTTGAGTGTGGCTCTTCCTAAGCCTTAGGAGTACCCTAATTAAGTTAATAACAATGTACCTACCTATATAGTTTAAGTTTAAAAAATTTGGCTCTCAAAAAAAATTTTAATCGTAGTACTGTTGATATTTGGCTCTGTTGACTAATGAGTTTGCCGACCACTGCCTATCCTAATAGAAGAGTTTTAAGTCACTGCCCAGAGAAGGAGAATTATTCTTCCATGCTTTGATTGACTTATCAGTTACAGAGTTAAAGGGATCTATCCGTGCAACTATTTGTCCTCAAATTCTTTTCATTTTCATCTAGAGATAAACAAAGAACTTTTGGAGGGTATTGGATTTAAACTCTTAAAACCCTTATAATATTTAATTTAAAAGATAGGGATCTTGAGTTTCAGGAAGTTTTGAAGTTATTAGTAACCTACTTTTAATTTAAATATAACAATTGTGACTGGTAGGTTGAACAAGTAGGACTCACTGATTTTAATCAGGTACCAACTAGTGTTTTTCCTCCTACTGTCATTTCAAATTTATCAAGGCGAAGAAAACACTCCCTACGCCTGGATCAGAACATAAGTTGTTCTGTGGCATTTCTGCTTTCTGTTAGTTACTTAAAAGCTTACTCTAAGGGGTAAAACACAAATGAAATTCTGTAATTAGAAGGCACAGTTTCATATACTTTTCAAAAGCGACATATTTATCCCAAAGTGCTGTTGCTTACACAACTTTGCACGACTGTGCCTGTAAAGGAGAGAACCCAGAGCTGTGAAGGGGGAGGGGGAGGGCTGATCATTCTCTACAGCTCCTTATCCTCTATCTTCAACAGAGATTTCTGACCCATCTGAGACTGGGTATCTAGTTGGAAGTTGAGCAGTGGGAAGAGAAGAAGTAGGAAAAGCTGCGAAGTTCTTACTTGACTCTAGTGTTACTGCCTAATAGCTATTTGGAGCTGAACAAGTCTCTGGGGTCTCTGCAAGGCCCGGGTCCATCGTGGTTCTCTCACAGGGCAGTTTACCTGACCAACACATGCACTCTAGTGCTCCCCTAGACTCTAATGGCCTATTTGCAGGTCCTTCTCGACCAAGAATTATTAGCCTCTTGAGGCCTCATTTGACAGAATCTAATGTGACCCTGAGTCTGGTGGCTCTCCATCTTAGGGGCAGCCTGCATCTTCTCCTGGGAAAACAAGCATGCATTTTACTTCAACAAACACTGGGAGCAGACTGATCCCAAGGAGGTAGCAACTCTTGTCAGTCTTTGCTCAGCACTACGTAGCTTGTCTTTACCTTACAGGTTTCCAGGCAGGGGTCAAATACTAGTCCAATGTGCCCACTAACTGCAGAGCTCAGAGCTCATAGTTCATGCCCTAGTTGAAGGGACTTCTTATCTTCAGGAGAACCACACCCTTTCCCTTGGGGAAGTGGGACTTTCTTCCTACCTATGGCCCTTGGCTAGAATCCTCTTCATTGTCTCCTCTGAATTCCCATCATCTCATCCTCTATCCATTTAATGTGGACTAGAGATTTCGTACTACTTTTATAGATTCTACATATAGTTTTGTACCATTTTTGAATTCAGCATCTTTTGGTATATAAATCAAAATTTGTAGTTTAACACTCTATTACAAAATATTTATTTAAAAATCATCTAACACGAGTCAATGGCAAAGACTTTCCCTTAAGGGTTTTTAGTAAACACCAAATTGGGTCATAGAGTGGTAAAGTGTGTTTTGTTTTGAAGTTACATCTAATAACAATTAACATCAGTTTTCTTATTACAATGATGAGCTCATTAAGCCCGTAGGCAATTAGTATTGAAATTAAGTGCATAGTGATTTATTTACCAATCTATATTTTATGATGTGCTTGTAAAGGTATTAATTATTTGGTTAGGTAGTGAAAGGATTAGTTGTATAACAGCATGTAGAGTTTTCCAAGGTAAATGGAATGTGAATTGTTATTAAGATGATAAAACATCAACCACATTTCTTAATTTTCAGAACAGTTGGTATGCATGGTGTACAGCATTTAAATTCAATTAAAGTTGTAAACATGGAGGAAATATCTAGTAAAAAGAAATATTCCTTTGACTTCACTGTGGTGCTTTGATTATTTTTATTATTACTTAATATTCACTAAACAGCCATGCTGAGCGAAGATCTAATTTAATGTTTATCAAGTGCTGTGAAGTACTTAGACAAAGGGGAAAAACCTAGTATTACTGTATTTGGAAATAAAGACTATCTGCTCATCAAAATGTTTGCTGAATACGTGTTTTCCTTTTTTTATTAGTTTTTATTTCATTCTTCTTTTAAAAGTTTGGAAATTATGAACATTATGATTTTATAGCCTACATTTATTTAGTTTATTGATAGTTTATATATAATAATGACCGTGAACTTATGATAAACAAAGTTGAAGCTAAGGGGCTACTATAAAGACCCTTTTGTGATTATCAAATCTCTTTGACCACTTTGGCATGTTAGAAAGCAATCTTGTTATTACATTAAGGATTTTAAGACTGAGAAGTGCCTTTATTTAATCTAAATTCATAGTCTGTTTTTTGTTTTTCATTTTCTGCTAGGCAGTTATGAAGGTCTTCAAACAACTTGGAATCAGAAGACCTAGGTTGTGTTTCTACTCTACTTTTACCAGTTAGCAAGGACACCTATCTGAGCCCCTCTTTCCTCATTTAAATGATGCTAAAAATACCAAGCTTTCATAGACAGGACATAATTTATATAAAACAAAACACCTACAAAATTGTATACCGATGTTAAATATTTTTATTTTTGCTACTCATACCACCATTCCTTCTCTTCCTTGAACCTAAGAGACAACTGGAGATTCTAGAGTATTTTGGCTTTTAAATCTCAGTTTTATTTAACCCCAAATCAACAGTGTAGTTACAACATGCTATGTATTTAAATTTTGAAAATAAGTCTACCCCTTAAAAACAGGTAATATATTTTTAAAGCATTCCATTTTCCTTTTTCTTTAAATTTACATCCTGGCATTTGTCTATTTTCCTTATTATTTTTTTTAAGTTCATTGTCACTTTTATTTATATCTAAAATTTAATTTTCAATAAATTTCTTATACCCAGAAGACAAATTGCTAAATATATAATGGTCTCCTTTCTAGAAAATCACTATGCTCTGACTTTATGGTTATATAATTTTAAAAGATGGGCATATGTCTCAGGAATCAGTTACTTATTGCAAACAAGCTTAAAAATAGAATAAAAAGCATATGTTGTATTGTCTGTCAATGAAATGTAGCGAGAGGCTAATCACATATTAGTGCTATCCAGATGCAACTTAAAAGATGCTAACACCAGTCTCATGGATGTCTCCAAGGAGACGGATGCCAGTTTTAGGAAAATGACTTAAACAACTGCTAACTGGGGTCCCTTTCATTTGTGTCACAGATGGGATTGGCAGAAAATACTGGTGGGTGTTTTCCCCCGGGCTGGGCATCAGCTGCAAGGCTGTCTTTTCCCTAATTGAGGAGGCTTCTAATTGTGTAATAATTGGTTTTCACAGTTGAATGTCTCAGTGTTAAAGACATTTGCCAATGTATTAGCTCTAACACCAAGGAAAGCACACACTTTCTCACAAAGGCATCTTTCTATGTACATTTTCCAAAGTATATTTTATAATAATGGTTATAATTACAGAAGATTATGTTAACTGAGTAGTTAATATGTTCCACACATTGGGCTAGCCCTTTATATAAATTAATTCACTCAGCAACTTATGTAGCTCCGTTATCTTTTCATTGTAAGAATGAGGAAATGGGACTTAGAGAAGTTAGTTGCTTGTGCTGCCTATTAGCTTTATTTGTCTGACTGAAGTAACCAAGATGTTAACATCTATAATATACTGCCTACCATGCGAAATACTGCTTAGTACTCCTCTGGGGAGGATTTTAATGAGTCAGGAAAACAATGTATTTTAAATAATCATTAGTAATAGTATACATATTTTAGAAATATAGGTTGATACAAGTTGTATATGTGTGTGTGTGTGTAAAAATGGAAATAATTCTAGGAAGAGCTAGTAATATTTAGTCAGTACTAAATGTTTTATAACGCAAAATCTCATTTTCTCTTCAAAAAGACATTATGGAGTATATATTCTTATCCCAATCTCACAGACCTGTAAACAGGCTTAAAGAGGCAGTATAATTACACGCTACTGCATAGCCAGTACACAGCTAAGCTAGGACTGAAACCTGGGGCCGCTGGCTCAAATGCTTTTGTTTTTAAGCACTCCAGTGAGCTATATTTCCTTAAAAGAAAAGCAACATGGATCATTACAGATGTGCAAAATTTTTCAGTAATAACATGGAGAGAGAAAGACAGCTTTATTAATTGCTGGCATATTTAATTGAAGGGAACTCTTTTCAAAGAAAAAAGTAAATTATAAAATCAGCTGACTTAGACCGAGCCTTAATTTGAAATTCTTAATTGCCTATCTGTACACCAATATGACTGAAGATGTACTCTACGAGGAAGTTGCCTTGTCATAGGAAATTTGTCTGTGATTTAATCCATAAAACTTTTAAGTATTTGCACAAATTACTTAAATTGGTTTCTTTATAGCCCACTATATCCTGCTATGCTTCCCAACTACATCATTAATTTGCTTAGAAATCAAATGTAAAATCCACATCCTTTCTGCTACAGAAGACACTGAGCAAGCATATTCCATACATAAACATTTTAAAACCTCGGTGTTTAAATAACACATTTAAGATGGACTAGAATATGGCTTGAAAATATATAATGGGTCTTGCCATTTTCTTTATTTCATAATCATTAAAATATTTATTATTAAAACAATAAATTAATTAAAATATAATTAATATTTTTCTTGCTGAACTTTAACAAGATATTCATTTTAAAGTAATGAACACATTATCTAGATTTAAATCAAGTTATAAAATATGATCCTGTGTGGAAAATTTATTTCAGATAATTAATCAGCATACTTGCAAAAGGAAAATCCTAAAGATGAATGAAAGCATACATGCATGCATGAATAAAATTATTATACCTGATAAAGTGACACTGTGTATTTTTAAAAGTATAGATCAAACATTGACTAAAGCAAATGAACTCTTTACAACAGATTTCATGGTAAAGACAAAACTTGTGGGGTTGTAACTGGGCTCACTAATACCAGATTTGACCAAGGAGTGTTCAATAATGAACTGTGGATGCTTATTACTTAAGTCAATGTTATCACATGTAGAATAACATAAATCAAGGTCAACCGATGAACACTTCATCTACTTGCCATGATTTTTTTAAAAATATATTTTATTGATTTTTTACAGAGAGGAAAGGAGAGAGATAGAGAGTTAGAAACATCGATGAGAGAGAAACATCGACCAGCTACCTCCTGCACACTCCCCACTGGGGATGTGCCCGCAACCCAGGTACATGCCCTTGACCGGAATCGAACCTGGGACCTTTCAGTCCACAGGCCGACGCTCTATCCACTGAGCCAAATCGGATTCGGCTACTTGCCATGATTTGAGAAACTGTGATTTCCTCTCCCACCAGCTCTAAGTCTCAGTTTAGCAGAAATTTCCAAGTTTCTTCTGAGGGACGGTTTGTTTACCAGAAGAAGCAGCAGCGAGCTGAGACCACGCATGGAAGAGAACAGCGCAGTGGCTGTGCAGACAAAGGTATAAAAGGTGTATGCCTACTGGCTTGTTGCCCCCATTTGATAGCAACTGCTTCTCCCCCTCCACAGGGTCAGAGAGGTGGCAGCGTGTTTACCTTAGCTGGGGCCGGGGCAGCCATTCGGAAGGAAGCCTGTCTGAACAGCAGTCTTTTTTCACAAGGCTGAAGTTTAAAACGAGTGAATCTCCGCTCCCCCTGCTGCTAGCTATGCAATGCGCACTTTACTGTGAGTCATGTTTACTTCCTTTAGTTTCACATTTATTTTGCCTGTTTAATTGTGTGTTGGCCGTATGGATCCCATAGAGGAAAAGATTTCATAGAGATAGAGGGAAAAAAAACACACAAAATACAACCACCAAAAAACCCATGAGGAGCAGCAAAGGAGCTGGAGAGGGAGCCCGATAATCTGCAATTCCAGCGTTTGAAACTTAGCAGCTTCCCAGCCCTTGAAGTGCATGAAACACTCCTGCATCCTTGCAAGAAATTCTCCTTTTGGGGAGGCAGACTCATGCATTTTTCTGTCAGTAGCAAGTGAGAGAGTTCCAACCAACGGAAGCAAGACTCAAAAGGAAAGGCGTTCACCTGCTTGTAAGGCATCGGGAGGCAGGAAGGGTTCAGAGTGTGAGACGCGTGGCACATGGATGGCACGTTCCCAGGCAGCACGTGGCCATTCAATGGGCAGCAGAGGTCACCAAGGAGACTTAAGATGAGCCCAGCTAGGGGGTGTGGGGAGGGCAGGGAGGTGATGAGCTTTGCCCAGGGCTGGCCTGCTGAAGGTATAAACAAATACATACATCACACGCAGTAAGGATGTGGTTGCAAAGAGCTCCAGGGCAGAAAATATCTAAGAAGCCTTGCTAAAGAGAAGCCATCTCATGTCTGCAGTTTTACAATTCTTTCTCATGTCCCTTATTTCTCATGTGTTTCTTGAGTTCAATAGTCATTATTGGAAGTTTGAATTTCTTATTGAGGGATTTCTAGTTTTAGTTCAGTAGGTCTCTTCCACTTGCAAAGTCGAGGGTTGCCCTGTGAGGTGTGGCTCCCTGTAAGGGCAGGCCTCCTCTCCGACCTGCCCCGACCAGCTGCCCATCAGTAGGTTGAAAGCCAGCATCCTATTCCTTATCAAGGTCGTAACAGAGTGATTCATTTATTTCTTAAGCCCCAGCTGTTGCTTCAGGCCTGAGGGGAGCAGGGAGGGGGGGAGGGAATTCACAGGCCCTCCTTCTGGAACTGCTCCTGCCCTTTACCAGCCCAGAAAAAGAGAAACTTGCAGGCAGCTGTCAGTGCAGCAATTTGAGCTCCAGGCATCTTTCAGCAGAAATTGAACTTTCATGGGAAGCAAAGTTACACAGCAATTACTTCAGGTCACTGGTGCTATCATTGGATTCTTCAGTGTAAACAGGCACATGGAAGTGACAGTAAATCTAATCAAGTATTGGTTTTGGAGCATTTAAACATTAAAAAATCCGGTATTTCTTAAGGGCAACATGGCGATCCTTTCTAATTAAAGGAACTGTTAGCTGTGTTTACTTTTTTATTCCAATAAACAATTCAGAGATTCCCACACCTCAGTTGACATCCGGTAACATAACTGTCATGCTTTAAAGGCCAGTGGTATAGCATTGCAACAAATAACTTCTGACTAGAAATAAACTAGTAAAGTGAAGTAAGAATTTAGAAATTCAATGTGATTTAATTAGCAAACCAATCAACCAAGTCTTTTTTTTCAGAGCCTCTTGTGCACTCAGAAGTGTGCTAACTACTGTCCTAGATAGAGTGGGCTGGATGTGGTCCTTACCCTGAGGCAGCTTAAAATCTACTTGGGAAGGTACAATTAGCACAGGTAAAGCCTTAGAGAAAAAGATAAGAGCTAAATGCTAGATAAGATTTTCAAAGGCAGTAAGAGCTGAGGAATGCCAAAGGAGGGAGGCAATGACCAAAGGAGTGGTGACATGGGACACATGAAGGAGAGAAGGTAGGGGATGCTGGGCAGAAGTGACAAGGTGGGTCAAGTACAAGCGTTTTTCTTACATATTCCCACCTTTGCTTCCTTGGATAAAACGCTAAGGTATCCTAAAACCTAAACCAACTACCTGTCTTTCTGAATAATAGCTATCAACTTTTGGTATCACACGCATTTAGTAATCAGCTGTAGAGCTCCGTGAAGCACAGAGATAATTTCAAGTTCATTAGTTGGACAAGACAAAAACACACATGCACCACAGAAGTTCTGACGACCATAATTTACGGGCAATTCCAATAGCCCATAAATGTAGGGCGGGGCGTCTCTGAGAAGCACTGGGCTAAGTAATTCAGGCGTATTCTTTATTCCTCACACTCTGAATGGAGTACTCTTGTTTGGTTCACTTACAGATAAAGACACTGAGGTACTGATAGATGGTATGGACACGGATTGGTGGAAGAAGATACAAATCTGAGCCATTAGTTCCCTCTCTCAATATCTATGGACGTTACATCAACGAAGCAGTAGGAACTTTTAGATTGCCAATATCTGCAAAACACTGACCTAGCTGCTCTAGTGCATACTGAGTATATTGTACCATAATGTGAATCAAGCCACTAATGATTTACCTGAGTTAAAATGAACATGTGGGAAAGCTAGTGATAGACTTATGTATATTAACAATGGGAGCAAGCAAGATATTTTAAAGTAACTCTGAGAAAAGCAATGTGGGTTTGCAATCGGTGAGAATAAATGTCTATGATGTAAGCTTTGAAGGGTGTAGATGATTTGGAGAATTGATGGAGACAGGCATTTAAATGGAAAGACCAACGGAAGCAGAAGAGTATATGAGCATATAATGTTCACATGACTTTTTATTAGAATAATCATGATTACTGGTAGACTACAAGTAACCTAGTAGCTATCCCAGAATACAAGTAACTAAACAAAGTGGAAGGTATTGGTTCACTTGGGACAAGTCACATGTTTCAAGAACAGGATCAGATTTGAAGTGCAATGGGCCAGGGGATTAACTGAGCTAGGGGGAGCTGTAAAAATATAAGCAGCAAGACAAGGTAGTGGAACCAGAGGCAGGCCAGTCGCTAAAGAGCTAAGTGTCCATGGTCAGAGACATGTTGTAGCATAGAAGACAATCTGTGTTCGATCTTTATGCATGTGAGAAAGAGCTTTGAAAACAAACAAATACGCAGCAAGTCAGATATACTAGATAACTCTCATCTCCTCCTCACACCTCTTGGCCTCACTTCTGACTCCAGCCCTGGCTTCAGTAAACAGTTCCAACAAGGTTTCACGGCTTGCTGACATCACCTTGCCTCGAATACGCATTAATGTCTTTTGCTTTCTGTCTTGGGAGTTTTTTGGGTGAGAAGGAATATCTGCCCCCAAAGGAAAACCCTCTACAATGTTGGGAGGACCCATAGGACATGCTTCTCCCTGTCATTCTTAGGCGTTCTATAGACCCTACGAAGGTTCTGGTGAAATCTAGTTGTCCTGTGAACTCAATAATGCACACTCTCATTAGCTTTTCTTTGGGATCACGTCCCAAATAACTACCTGCATATAAGTCTTTTGCATTTTCTGCATTTGAGGGTGACCCAAGCTAAGTACAAAAGCAAGAAGAGATCACAGAAGGCAGAGTGAAGTATGAAAGAAGCAGTCAGGCCATGGGTAAGGGATACCCATGCCAAGGAAAGAACCTAATATGATTCCAACTCTTACATTATAGAGACACACGAGATGGCACCCAGCCTCATTATTGTGAGCAAGAGGAAACCCAGGGTAGTGAATGCTAGAACTAGCATTCTTGTATCTGGAACTTGAGTCAGTGTGCTGGCCATTACCTCATGATGCCTCTAAACTCTTTCATGCTGTCTCTAATAATCTCCAAATCTGGATACCCATGGATATGGGGATTGCATGTGGAACAAAAGAGTAACACCTATTTGGATTAGGACAAGAGGGGCATTTCCTAATAAGGAATGCGTTTTGATTAGGAAAAAGGCCTAACCCAAAAAAGCCTATTTTGAGGCTTAGTTTAATGGGAGTTGGCAGAGAGATAAGGACAGATTGCTATATAAGTGGTCAAGCTAAAGAAGAAAGAAACTCACAAAATTACAGTATAGAGAACATCTGATGTTTTACCCAACCATTATCCATTGCTTCTTTTTCTACTAAGACCACGACTTTTTTTGTCTGTCTCAGTGCAGGTGGGCAAATCTGATGGCCAGTAGTAATGCATGTCCTTCAGGCCTGCCAATCGGAGCTGTCCTTCCTTTAGAAGCAGCACTATTACGGGCTAAAGGAATACTAAATCTGACTCTAGTGGCCCCAGGTAGTCCAAAGACACCAAATTCTGAGTATTGTCTGACATTATGGGGCAAGAGAAGCTGGTTTCTAGTTTTTATTTGCTGTGCTATTGAGATGATTGACTAAATGGAAAACCTGCCTGAGAGTGAAGTCAATGCAGAGAGATAAAGAGAAGAGAGGTGGATCTTGGTGACATTATTTCAGCCCCTAGATCCAGTTGGTCCCTGGACTTTTTGAGAGCAAAAGCATGCCGTCCATCCCCCTGCCCCTAATTTTGTTTCATTGTTCATCTAAGTTTGTTTCTATTCCATATACATTAATAGCAAATGTTAAGGCAGAAGATGATGCCTAGGAAATAAGGTTAGTCAAGGTGTAAGAGATGATTTCTTTACCCCAAAGGAACATGTAATTGACTACTGCCATGAAAATCAATTATTTGTATTGAGTCAAGCATGAGCACATTTTTGAGCATAGAAGGCATATGTTTTCAGAGTTGGCTGGAACTTTAAATTCAAACAGGGTCTAGCTTTATTCCTAACTATATACCCATATTTCTATCTGAAAACTTGATTCTGGTCATCCCTTCTAACTCTAAAATTCTATAAATCTGTAATCTTAGTTTATCCTCAATGGCATCTCTTAATTGCTTTAAAAATAATCTTTGCTGGCTGTTGATTTTTATTGCTAGACTCTGCATATTGAAGAATAACTTATCTTTTTTTACTCGATTAAGAAGTAGGTGTAGTTGAAAAGACATTCTTTCTAATGTATTGTTTCCCTTTGAGGATTTCTACATACTTGGTTTCTTTAAAGGAGACAGAAAGTTATTAATCCTCCAAAAGATTAGATAGTTTCATATTCCCCTAGGCACTGATTTTGAAGAAAATTACTAGACTGGAACTTGATAATATTTCTCGATTTGTGGTAATCGCAGTTATTGAAACTATTAACAGAGTAGCAGTGTTTTTAGAAGAATGGACTAAAATGAACCAGTGACAGTCAGTTATATTTAAGAAACTCCCTTGGATAAGGAAATACTTAACACACTTGTGCAAGGTGCCAAGTCCCTTGTGAATGTTTACTTAAAAAGACAAAATAGTATAGTGCAGCATTTGACCTATCCTATCTTAATAAAAGAGAAACATGGTAATTAGCGTACGACCGCTACCCTTTCCATTGGCTAATCAGGGAGATATGCAAATTAACTGCCAGCCGAGATGGCGGCTGGCAGCCAGGAAGCTTGAAACTAACATGAGGCTTGCTTGCTTCAGTGACGGAGGAAACCAACGTTCCCCTCCTGCCTTGCCGGCCTCTGAGCCTGCAGTTTGAAACATTGTTACAAATATAAAAGCTAAACAAAACCCCAGAAACCTGCTTTCAGCAAGCTGGGA
>NW_006383010.1:4716888-4719228 GCF_000327345.1 Myotis davidii | reverse complement strand
CCCCCCAGTCAGCCCTACTCTGAGTGTGACTGAGGGTGGCATCGCAACCTCCTGATCCGCCCTGCTCTGTGCATGATGGGGTGGCGCCCCAACTCCCCAATCAGCCCTGCTATGAGCCCAACCAGGGGCTGCACCTAGGGATTGGGCCTGCCCTCTGCCACCCGGGAGCAGGCCTAAGCCAGCAGGGCGTTATCTCCCGAGGGGTCCCAGACTGCGAGAGGGCACAAGCCGGGCTGAGGGACCCCTCCCTTCCCCCCCGAGTGCACAAATTTTTGTGCACCGGGCCTCTAGTTGTGAAATAAAAACAGAAAATATGTCCTTCAGAATATATAAAAGAATGCCAAGTAAACAGAGGGCAAAAGAAAATGCCAAGGTAAAATGAAGAACTTAAGGCTTTCCATAGCAGAAACGTCTACATTCCCTTTGGTTCTCATTTCTTCCCAGCTGTTTAATGCATCTTTCTGCCTCCATCCATCCGTACTATCTTTGTTCAGGCTATCAGCAGCTTGCTATGGGTTGCTTTGACAGCCTCTTACTGGATCTCACACCTCCAGCCTTTATTCCCTCCAAAGGAATCTCACTTCACTGCTGAGCTTCGTTAGTGGGAAACTAGTCATACCATACCCTCCTTACCAAGTTCCCTGAGGGTAGAGTTTACACTCTGGCATGGGATGCAATGTGGTTAATAGTTTGGTGGCTGTTGAGCTCTCCAACTTCACTGTTTGCCTGTAAAGCTTTCCAACTCCCTTCGACGGTGCAACCTCTACTCATCCTGAAGGACCAAGTGTAGGGATATGTTAGGCCTTTCCTGGCATATTCCTGCCCACCCTGCTACACTCCCACTGGATCATCTGCATCTCTGTCAGTGCTCCAATAGCTCTCTATTGATCCACATCATAATATTAATCTTGCTCTATCATGTTTGCCTTCCCCAAATGACCACATGACTCTCTATTGTATGTGTTCAACAACCCATTAGCTAAATTTATGAGTAAATGAACAGTTTTATTTTTACCTATAAAGATGTTAATAGAGCAGATGAATGCAAAATCCATCATGCTGACCCTCACTATAAAAAAAGTATACAATGTGAAACAGAAGTCAGGAAAATTTTTATCCTTAATAATACGCCTTCAGAAATGTTTGCTATTTAGAGACGTTCAGGAAAAGTATACCAGGTTGTTGAAAGTAGAGCTACTGACACTTTATACACTTCAATTGTTTCAGAGCAGTTGTTTTGAACAAGGCTGAGAATAAGAACTCATGGCAAGGGGAAAATCATATATTTCTTTATGACATTCTTAAATGTTATGTAATGTTTTTGCCACAGTAAGCACAAAAGAATAAGTCAAGTTATAATAAAAATTCAACTAAAAAGTCCTTGTGGTCTGTTCTTATTCCACATGGAACCATATTGACTATGCATGTAGTGATTTTGTAAATAAAAGACCTTGTATTGATTTGCCTATTTGTTCTAATTACATTAAAGTGTAGGTTAGATAATAACTCTGGGAAGGGTACTTATTTCTAGTTTTCTAAAGGAAGAAATGCTATAGCATTAGTTTCCACATTTCTAGGTAACATAGTAGTTATGTGGTAGTTAATGCAAGATGCAAAGTACAAAATCTATTCCTACAATAGCTAAAATTAATAAGGGGGAAAAATCAGACCAGAAGAGTAGTCCTGGAGATGAACTGTTTTTGGCTATGGTACTGAGAGTTTAGTATGAGCCTAACATATAGATTCATCACACACACAACCCTTCTCCCACTGATCCAATAGTCCAGTGGTTCTCAACCTTCTGGCCCTTTAAATACAGTTCCTCATGTTGTGACCCAACCATAAAATTATTTTTGTTGCTACTTCATAACTGTAATGTTGCTACTGTTATGAATCATAACAGAATCTGATATGCAGAATGGTCTTAGGCGACCTCTGTGAAAAGGTCGTTCCACCGCCAAAAGGATTGCGACCCACAGGTTGAGAACCACTGCAATAGTCACTCAAAAAAATGGGTCTAGCCCTCACCTTTCTGACTCATGCATAATGATTAGAACTGTGCCTTCTATAAGGCGGTGCCCAACAAAAACTGATTAGTTGAGAGTCATTTTCAGTTGCAGCTTCCTCCTAGTTCCCTGCGCTCAAAAATCATGGATTCATTTTTTTCTTAACTGTTCTCTTTTCTAACTCCATCAGAGATAACCCATTATTAGGTTCTATTTTTTTTTTTCTGGGGATGTCTCTGCAATACAACTCTTTCTATTTCTTTTGAGCCCTTTTATATCTCAGCAGCAATCCTATCTAATAAAAGACAAAAAGGGTAATTGGCCATACCTTTAC
>NW_006383010.1:4714676-4716038 GCF_000327345.1 Myotis davidii | reverse complement strand
TGCCAGACTGCGAGAGGGCACAGGTGGGCTGAGGGAACTCCCCCTCCCCAGTGCACAAATTTTTGTGCACCGGGCCTCTAGTAAATATATATAAAAGGCTAAGTGACCTTCCGATTGGCTGGTATCTATGATACGCACTGACCACCAGGGGGCATACACTCAATGCAGGAGCTGCTGAGCTTTGGTGACTTGGCAGCGGTGGTTCTCGGGTGACACACCTCAGAACCAGTGAGGAGGAGCCCCATTCCTTGCAGGGCCGCGTGATTCCACCTTTGACGGTGGGTTATGTTGTTGCTGGGGCACTGTCGGCCCAAATCTGGTTTACTGCATAGCAGCGTTTGTGTTTCACACCCTGTACAACAGCTACTTTTTAAAAATATATATATTTTATTGATTTTTTACAGAGAGGAAGGGAGAGAGATAGAGAGTTAGAAACATCGATGAGAGAGAAACATTGATCAGCTGCCTCCTGCACATCTTCCACTGGGGATGTGCCCGCAACCCAGGTACATGCCCTTGACCGGAATTGAACCCGGGACCCTTCAGTCTGCAGGCCGACGCTCCATCCACTGAGCCAGACCGGCTTCGGCTACAACAGCTACTTTGCAGAGTGCCCTTTCGCACTCTGGGATCCCTCGAGGGATGTTGGAGAGCCAATTTCGGCCTGATCCCCACAAACTAGGTGAAGGGACCCCACCTGCCAGAGGAACCCTGCTCACTCCACAGACACCAGGGAGGGATCTCGGGAGGTTGGCTTCAGGGCATGTCTGGCCCACCCCACCCAGTCCCACCCTGCAGGCCACCACCCAGGACCACTTGCATTAGTCCCTGCACAGGAGCTAGTGCCACGAGCTGGAAGACCTGAGTTTTTTTCACCTCCCCCGCCCCACCCCCACTCCACAGATGGCCTTCGAGCCACTTCTAATTAATTTCCTCTCAATGTGCACGAATCTGTACACCAGGCCACTAGTTACTATATAAAAGACCTGAAGGCATTCATTACTTCCATTTGGCAGAAAGAAATAACCTTGTGGTCCTCAGTTTCCCGGGACTTTTTTTAAAGATATATTTAAGGAATTGTCACATTCAAGGCCTTTCTAAGGCTCCCTTTTGCCTACCATTAACTCTAAACTCCTTACCAAAGCTCCAGTATTGTCTGCTGTTATTCTTCTCATCTCCTGTCCGTCTAAATGCACTTGTTCTATAGATTTTTAAGCTCTTTCTCAGAACCACTCCTCTATCCCAACTTCTTTTTTCTTTTTTTTATTAAATTTATTTTTATTGATTTCAGAGAGGAAGGGAGTGGGGTAGAAAGATAGAAACATCAATGATGAGAGAGAATCATTGATCGGCTGCCTCCTG
>NW_006383010.1:4712327-4714562 GCF_000327345.1 Myotis davidii | reverse complement strand
TTCTACTTAAAACAACCTTCCAACTATTTATTTTTGATGATCTCAATCACGTTCCTTATCATGTCCCACTTTTGCACCTTTATACATATCTTGCCCCTTTATAGATATTATCATTCTATCTAGAATGCACCCACTATACATTCTACTGCATATGCATCACCTACTTCAAAATTTGAATTAAAATTTACCTCTTTAGTAAGCCTGATCTGCCTTATCATCAATCCTGTTTCTTTTTAAACTGCTGTATCTGCAGGTCTGAGTACCCTAGAACTCATTTTTGTGCTATGTTGACTTGTACTTGATACAAAACCTGGTAAATTTTCTTAAGTCATTTTTTATTTGTTTATTTTCTCTCCCCAATATACCTTTTTCAAAATCTCCTTAGGTTTAGAACCACATATTCCAGATTCTTACCATCTTTCACCTACAAAGCACCACCAATAATATAGTGTTTGCTAAAGTCCTCACTGTTAACCCTGTTATTTTGCATATGTAAATTAATACTTTAAAACAAAACAACAATAAAAACTCTGAGTCATATACCTTCTCTACCTCTACAGTATGGTGAATAAATTAAAATTAACTGCAGTTATTCATCTTTATAACAAAAGATAACATCTGAACCCATGTTGTAAAAACTGTATGATGTAAAGGAGAGTGTCCTGAGCCACGTGAGATACTTTCCATTGATTGTTCTTTGTGGTTCACACCAAATTATGACTCATGTGAAGTTGCTAGAATCACAAAATTAAAGGTTGTACACAGAGCCAATTATACGTTCTGGCTAGATTCTAGTCTTATTTTGTTATATGCAAAACAAACTAAAAAACCTTTTGTACCATTAATAATAGGTACTAATTTTATCAGAAAACACATCATTTGGAATTATTTTATATCATATAAGATAAAAAGGTTAAACTTTTACTGCTGATGTGAGATATATAGATAATTCTAATTAATGAAAAAAATCAATTCTGAGTCCAGAATTGCCACACATACGAAGTATAAGGTCCTGCTGGTGGCCTTTCAAATACTCCCTTCACATTCTCCTCCCACCTCTCTTTAAGATGTTGTCTCATTTTCCGTCAGTGGTTCACTGGGCTATAACAGATACCCACAGAGCTTCAAAAGCAGCTCAGCCCTTTTCTTCAGAAACCAATTGTGTCACTTAACTGCAGTTCTCATCTTCCACGTCTAAAAAGCTTGCAATTCCACTCTGAGCAATGTCCGCCGGCTGCGTTGGTGTTCACTGCACAGTCCCACTTCCATGGGGACTGTACTTGACATCCGTGTACAGAATATGTGTGGATTGGGGGTTGGTAAAAATTCCTTTGGAAGTTTTCAGTGTTAGAGCCTCAGACTTCAGTTCGTTCGCTACAGACCACCTGCAATAATGTCAAAATTGCCTCTAGTTCATTAGCGCTATGAGAAACACTTATTCAATTTAGCACAGAGAACCAACTGAGGTAAAAGGGATACAGTAAAAGCTAGTAAGTCTGACAGCCTATGCAAATTCAAGAAACTAAATCAGAAGTCAACTTCTGTTATGAACTGGCTCTGTCAGGCTGAGAAAGTCCCTTGAAATTTTGTCACTCAAATGTGTACTCATCACACAAGATGAGTACACATGCGCTATTTTTTTCTTGAAGTTTTTCTGGGACGCAAATCAACAATACATGTAAAATATCAGAAAAAAACATATATCTGTAGATAGAAACATGTATCTATAGGGATTTTTACCTAGAAAGGTAGTATTAATACATTACTATTTTCATTATTTTTGTTTAAATGACAGTGGACTTTGGTAAGTTAAAACAGTGTTAAGTTACAGTAAATTAATTATATAAATTGTCTTGTGTAGAACAGGAAAACTTCTCCAAAAAAAGCATAATTCTAGCATTTGATAACTAAATAAAGTTTACAACATTAGGAAAGGCTTATTTGTATTTGTAAAGAAACAATAAAAACACAATAATGTATAAACAAATTTGAGCATTTCTTGCAAAATTTGTGTTTATTTGCCAGTAAGATATTCCAAATTTATATTTCTAATAACGTCATCACTGAGTGACTATTATCGATCTTGTTTCATACAGATCAATAACACATTTTCAAGACACACTTTCAGTTCTTCCACACATAACATCTGAAAAAAATAGTAACTACTGAGTTGAAAAATATTACTAAGCTCTTTTAAATGAGAGGTCATTTACGTAGCATTGGAAACAAAGCGTG
>NW_006383010.1:4687749-4711487 GCF_000327345.1 Myotis davidii | reverse complement strand
GATTATACATTTCTCCAAATCATCCAATGAAAACCCTTGGAACAATACTAAATGTCATGCTGTGTACAATGAAGAACATATATGTGATTGAGTATAAACATCTTATGTTCTATATTATATGGGAGCAATTTTGCATTACGTTAGCTTCTTTCTTACTAGAGACTATAACATGACTTTATTGATACTCCATTATATAGAATAGTGACTTTATGCACTGAACTCTGGGTCAGAAAAGTATTGTTTAATGGTTTATAGCAAGTGTACAAAATAATCCATTATTCCTAGTAAAAGCCATCACAATAAGCAAATGAGTTGTGTGGGTGAGGGAAAATCAGAGAGAACAGAAAATCAAGAAGCAGCTGAAATACCTGGTGAGATTAGTATTAAGAGAGGATCACTAAGTAAGATATGTTTTCAGTTTCTATTAATGATTAGGAAACTAAACTTTAGGTAGTTCACTGAAGAGGGTTAAACATGATTTTAAAGATAGGAAAATGTATATGTACACATTAAGACATAAACATATACACGTACTTATACATAATTCATTTGCTAAAAGGAGCATTATATCTCTACTAGAGGCCCAGTGCAGAAAAATTCGTGCATTGGAGGGCAGGAGGAGGAGGATCCCTCAGCCCAGCCTGTGCCCTCTCGCAGCCCGGGACCTCTCAGGGGATGTCCACCTGCTGACTAAGCTGCAGTCGGACATCCATAGCATGCCAATGAAGCGGGGGAGGCTCCTGCCACCACTGCTGTCAGCCCAGCTTGTGGCTGAGCAGAGCCCCCCACCCCGTGCGGGAGCACACTGACCACCAGGGGGCAGCTCCTGTGTTAAGTGTCTGCCCCTTGGTGGTCAGTGCCCATCATTGCAACCGGTTGTTCCGCCTGCCCTTAGGGTTAATTTGCATATTATCCTTTTATTATATAGGATTATTATATAGGATGCTTGTGTAGTTTTTAATATGGCACATATACAGTATCCATAATTCATCTATTATAACTAAACATTTTCAGGGGAGAATTAGGCCCCTGTACAAAATATTTTGCCTAGTCTTGATTTCAAGATTATAAAGAGAAAATCACACTAATCCCCCAGCAATCACCACACTGTTGACTGTATCCGTGAGCTTTTTCTTTTTTTGCTTATTCCCTCCACACCCCCGCCCCCCACCAGAGAGCCTCCCCTGACAGCTGTAAGCCTGCTCTCTGTGAGTCTGTCTTTATTTTGCTTTTAGTTCATTTTGTTCATTAGATCCCACATATGAGTGAAATCATATGGTACTTGTCATTTACTGACTGGCTTATTTTACTTAACATAATACTCTCCAGGTCCATCCATGCGGTTTCAAAGGGTAAGATTTCTTTCTACCAGCCTTCCCTGTGAGATTCTGCACTCTGTTTCATGCTCTGAATCTCTGGATTCACTCTGTTCATCAGTTTATTTTGTTACTTAGATTCCACATATGAGTGAAATTATATGGTACTTGTTCTTCTCTGGCTGGCTTATTTTACTTAACATAATGCTCTCCAGGTCCATCAATGCGGTTTCAAAGGGTAAGATTTCTTTCTTTTTTTGGGCCAGGTAGTATTTCATTGTGTAAATGTACCACACATTTTTTATCCACTCACCTACTGATGGGCACTTGGGCTGCTTCCAAATCTTGGCTATTGTAAATAACACTACAATGAACATAGGGGTGCATGTATTCTTTCAAATTAGTGTTTCGGGTTTCTTCAGATATAGTTCCAAGAATGGAAGGCTGGGTCATATAATTACCAGAAAAAACTAATATGAAAATCTAATCCCCATAAGCCCCCCCAAGATACCTCTAAAACCAAGCGAGGGTGGAGGCTGTTCTTCACAGTACATGTAAAGTAACTCTAATGCAGATCGTATCCTCTGTGCTGGCAAAAACTAGCAAAATGCCCCTCACAGAGTAAACTCAATAGATATCTGTGTAATTCATTACATTTTATTTGAAGATATTTCTATGTACCCAACATTTATAAAACTTGTTTAAAGTCCAAGAATAAAGCCCCTTGGAACTGTGAGATTCTCATGAAAAACGGCATTGACTTGACATAAGGTGATTTGGTTTGCACTGTGTAATGAGCAGAGGAAAAGAGCATTTGGGGGCACTGCAACTGTGTTGCAGGTCTAATTGGTGGCGATACAGGTCTCATTAGGATGCACATCAGTGTGTGTGACTAAAACGCACACACACAGACACAAATACACAGCACCTTGGGATGCTGGAAAATATCAACGTGTTTGGTGAAAGGCAAAGGTAAATGACTCTCAAGATACTGCCAATGACAACACAATAGAACCATGTGAACTTTGTGATTTTATAATGCTTCATGGGAAATGAACAAAAATGAATATCCAAAGGCAGAAATTAATCATTAGCTTAAAACATCTATTAGCACAGAACAGATTGATAGATGGGAGTAGAGAAGTCCAGCATGATGAGGGAAGAATTGCTTTTTTTTTTATTACTGTGAAAACAAAAGCAAACCTTTAAAAAAATGTGTTGTCCAATATTTCATGAAGCATATTGATATGTTCGTCTCTCATATAATTGCACTTTTTTCAAGTCTTTTATTTCATTATAGTCGACATATATTAGGTCTATGAAAACTTCCATAATTACCCTGTTTAAGATGATTATCTCCCACCCTGCATTATCAATATCCCTTACTCTGTTCTTTATCTTTTGATATCACTTATCATAGCCCATACTTTGTAGCATACTATATACTGTCAAATATATTGTTTATTGTTTGCTGCTTGGTCCACTAGAATTAAGATCCCTCAAAGGTAAGATTTTTGGATGTTTTATTTTCAGGTGCATCCAAAATACACAGAACAGTACCTAGAATGTAGTAGAAATGCAATAAAATTTTTTGAAAAAATGTGAAGTAAGCATCACATAATTATGAAAACTGCCAGAACTCCCCAAAAAATTTCTCGGTAAATATTTAAAAGTGCCATAATTAACTACTGAGGACTCAAAGAAATCACTTTGTGATGGCTGAAAGTGAAGTAGGAAATAATTAGGGGTTGGAAAATGGGAGAAAATTATTAAGAGGAAAAGTGAAGAAAAGGAAAAGTAGGAATGTCCTGAAGAAAAAAGAACAGTTTAATTAGATGCTTTAAGGTTCTGATATATTTAAATATGATGTGAATAATGAGCCTAGATTCTGACCCTAAATCTGCCTGAAATATCTATTCTACTCAGTTATTATAAAGATTGATTTTTAATTGAATTTATTGGGGTGACACTGGTTCACAGAATTTTACAGGTTTCAGGTGTACAATTATACAACGCATCATCTGTACACTATATTATGTGTTCACCACCCCAAGTCAAGTCTCTGTTCAGAGTAAGATTCTATAAAAATATCTTTCTTTCGAGATGAAAGTCTCACAAATGCTATGCAACCCTTAGACTATTAGTGGGAAAAGATTGTGAACCGCTTGCTGATGCCATCTATCTCTATAAATGTGAACCAACATACCTTTAATTATATATTAAAAACACTTCACCTCATAGCTATTTAATATTTTATATAATACTTTGGTTATTGACAAAAAGTTTATGTGGCCCCAATAGCAAAATAAAGAATCTCAATTCTGCTTCACTAGTTCATGTTACTCTTGTCTCCTGGGGGACGTTTCTGCAGCCCCAGGTGATGAGCCATGGCTGCACAAACACCTGACATTTTGCCGATTTTCCTAACAGACTCAGGATGCCATAAATATTATCTTTCTATCCTTTATGATACCTTGATTTTTTAAAACACATTGTAGATAGACAAGTCTGGAACTGCTGCTTATCTTTAAACTAACTGTCCCTCCTACCAGTAACAACAACATACAAACTGCTGCAAAGTTCTTACCAACTTTCATCGCCTTGTTGACAGTCCTCCCACACATTTTCACCGAGTGGCTGTGCACTGTGTCAAGGGCTGCCAGTCAGACAGGCCATATGGCAACAGGCTGACTGCTCTGTGTTGAGTCCCGCACCTGGTACTTGCTGGGAGGATGCTCTTCTACTGTTTATGTTCTTAGAGCTATTTTAATTTTCTTCATGGCTACTTCTCTGTGACTCACTGTTGGCTTCCTGCTCTTTCTGATTATTTCCTAACATTCAGATAATTTAAGCAACTGGGAGTCATTGAGTATAAGTTTACACGGGACTCGCCTCTCATCTATGTACATTCACTTTTAGTCTTAGTGGGACATAAAAGACATGCACTTTGGTTAAATTCGCCTCTGGTCTGCCAACAAGAAACAGATTTTGAAAAATCTGTGAAAGGAAGTGGAGCCTCTTGGAGAGATGAAATAGGAAGATCATCACCCCATGATGTGTTTGGAGGCAATTCTACTTCCTGTGAAGCTGCAATATGTGGCATGACTTGAGAATGCTGTCAAATCTATATCCTTTCCATTATTCTCCAAAAGATGACTACAGTAATGGATCTGTACACAAAATGCTTTTAGGTAGCTGTGTTAACCAAGGGATCCCTAGGGCACATTTAAATTAAAGTAGAAGTGGGCATATATCATCTCTAGAGCAAATTCAAGAATAAATTCAGTGGTGAAAGTAAAAAGAAATTATTTTGAACTCTACTGCTTTTTCATATACATGAAATTTATTTTATAAATAATTTATAAATTATTTAAAAAATGGTGAGCCTTTTTGAGGGTCAGCAAGGGTGCATGTGGTAACATATGTTTGTCAAATGAGGACATTATTTTTCATCTTTAATTGTACTTGGCAGTTGGGTATGAGGGACAGAAGCTTGGAAAGAGGGTACAGCAAGGTGAGATTTGGTGACCCAATTCCCTGCTTGTTGCATTTTTTTATGAGTAAATTAATTTAGTGGGATCTAGGGAGCCCAAGCATAAACCCCTAATCACTCCCAATATTTTCTCCATTGGGATGCTAATGCCTGAAATCTCTCAAGACCCAGAGGATTTACTCTTATTAAAGTACCACCTACAAAAGTGATGACTTATTTACATATTACTTTGAATTATTTTTACTTCTTTAGTTGTTGGTGTTATTTTTATCAGTTTCCAATTATTTTTATCAGATATTTTCTCAAAACAGTTTTTAGAAAGATGGTGCCTAAAGAAAATATAAATTCAGGTTTGACTGGGGAAGGATTAGCTATCTGCAAAAAGGTGAAATTGAGTGAAATGCACACAAACTGGATGAGGAAATTGTTTTCTATTTTTAATTGCCTTGGGTGCTCATGTGTGGGCAGTCTCTGTAAGAAAGCACAAAGTGACCTATGATTTTCTGTCCTATTTGAAGAAAAACATTCTGAACTCAGGGCACAGTCAGCTCTCAGAACTTCTCTAGGGTAGAACTCATCATGTTTTCACTAGATTTAAGATTAAAAAATGGCTTTAGCCTGTTTTTCTATTTGATCTAAAGCAGTGTTTATAATCTCTGAACTAAGTTACTCAAGATATGTAATAAATATAAATTTGAAGATTTTTAAAACCAATCTCTGGTTTGAAATTACTCCTAAGTCAACCACATCTTTCTCGCTGAGGATTTAGGAAGTGTAATTGGTCCCTGTTTTTTTTCAATCTCATCAAAGCTGGTGTGACTCATTTGAAAATAGTTCTGTCAGTTCTGTCTTCGGCAGCATAGAGTTATCAGAATATATTCAGCAGTTTGCTTCCAGGTCTTCAAAAACACTTTGTGTGTATGTGAGATGAAGTTATTGCTTTATCATCAAACCAAAAAAAAATGCTTATTTTTGAAACACATCTTATATATGTTTACTAATAGGTAATGTTGAAAAACTGTAGCTCGACTCTTCCCTCAATATTTCGTGAAAAGGAATTATCTGAAATATTTTCTAGATATGGGTAAAAATATAAATGTTGTTCAAAAATGTATTTTTTTTGAGTGGTCAGACAAGAGCTGTTAATTAAAATATTACACATAGCCTCCACACCCACCATTTAATTTACCATTAGCTCAAAACAAGCTGAAAGAATTGAGAACTCAAATGTCCATGCTTTATAAAATGTCAAGTTTGACACCTAACTGTGAATCAGATTACTTAGGATATAGGCCTTTCAACTGTAAATATCAAATGCATAAAGAACAGCATGAATCTTTTAACTTTATGAAGATAGCATTGTGCAGACTCTACCATTTGGGAAAATTAAGTCACTTACTAATATTTATGAGGAAGCATGCATTTAAGCGTTACACTGGACCCCTCGTGATCAATTAAACAGATGTCAAAATGTCATACATCAGATGCTACCAAGATGTTAAAGGTCTTGGTTAAGGAAAAGACTCAAATGACTCCTCAAAGTAATTTAACATAGCATTGAAAACAAGATCCTTTTCAAATTTCCATAGATAACAAGTGAAATTCTATTTTAAGGTAAATTGAAGAAACTTGGTTCCACAATTTAAAAATGTGCTAGACTCGGTCATTTCTAACGTTCTATGAGATGCAACATTTCATACAATTAAAAATATTATAATTTATTTTACCAAAGCACCAAGGATTTTAGCCAATTTTAATAACTAGAGCAATTATTCTTCTGAGGACATGTCCCTAGTTAGGGAACAACTGGAAAATGACAGGGATTAAGTGAATTGTTCACGTGTTAAAAGAGGCTTTGGTTCGAATACACTTAAAATAACATCTTTTGTGTATGTTTCAGGAGGTAGGCAACGTTTCCTTTGACATTTGTTCTAAAGAAAGATTTCAAATACCAAGTCTCCATTTACTTGGATCTTCATTTATTTTGAAATGAGCATAAAACTTATGTGTATATTAGATTATATCCTCCCAAAGTCCCCCCCCCACCTTTTTTATGATGTAGCTTTTCTCATATGCTGCTTTTATGGAATTGTGTTTAATCAAAATAAGTAAGGGTAGACTTAGAAGACATCAGCCAAACCACCTGGCTCTGCATCTTGCTCATTTTAAGGATGATGTGAGAGAATTAATTACTTTCATCAAACACCTTGGCTTCTTGCTCACAAATTACTGAGTGGGTATAGTGTAAATGAAGTCATTTCCTGAGTGAGTGGCAGATGGTTAGACGATGGTTAGATGCGTCATGGGCTCAGAAAACTCTTGCTCAGAAATGCAAGTGTCGTCGTGGAACAAAATAGAGTTTTAACTAGCAAGATAAACCATAGGAAACATAATTAACAGTAGCTTAGCAATGACCTAGAATAAAGCAGTCTGTTAATTATATTGATTGGAAAATAAACCAAAACATATCCAACCAAGTCTTGGGTAACGTTTACTACTCGTCCATATAGTTGGCATTCTATCCTTTCAGTTTTCCAGGGTCATAAATTTTGCAGTCATTCCTAAATCACCAGTGGAACTGTCTCCAAGCTGATCACCCAGTGAAAGATAACTTGTCATTACGTTGAATGTGCACTTATCTGCTGGGGTGGGGAAGGGTGTGAAAATCCTTCTTATATGGTTTTCATTGTGTTATTTTTAATAGGAGGGGTGTGTGATTTTCCTGTTAAGGCAACCAACTTCAATCCTGTCTGAGCCACCCCTTTGCTTCAAAGAGCTCTGTTATATTTTGAATTATAATCCATGGGCACAGACAACAGTGACGGCCTGGGCGGGGGGTATGGGGTAAAAGGGGTCAATGGGGAAAAGGGGGGGGGGCGTATGTAATACTTTCAACAATAAAGATAAATAAATCATATATATATATATGTGTGTGTGTGTGTGTGTGTGTGTGTGTGTGTGTGTATACAAACACCCAGTACCTGAGAATGTGACCTTACTTAGAAACATAGTCATTGCAGATGTAATTAGTTTAGATAAGGTTATACTTGAGCAGAGTGGACCCGTAATCCAATAAGGCTGGTGTCCTTCTAAAAAGAGAAGAGACACAGAGAGCACACCACTTGAAGACATGGACATGCAGACAGAAGACAGTCATGTGACTATGGGGGCAGAGACTGAAGTTTTGCAGCTTCAAGCCAAGAGCACCGAGGCTGCCGGTAACACCCAGAAGCTAAGAGAGAAAATGGGCTCTCCTGACACCTCGATTCCGGATTTCTCATTTCTAGAACTGTGGGAGAATCATTTTCTGTTGTTTAACTTTTTGATTCTTTGTTACCAAATCTCTAGAAAACTAATTCCAGTTCATTTAATTTTCTCTAATTGGCTGCTTTTACATATATCTCAGTCTGTGTCTTAAACCTAACTTAAATTCTCAGTTACATTGCAGTCTCCCTAAGAGTGATGCCCATGAATTCTATCTCCTCACTTGGAATCCCTTTTTACCATGGTACCATGCTGAAAGCAAATTTATACATTTTGTTGTATTAAAAAACCTCATACTATAAAATTTGGTAAAGAGAAATCAGCTTATGGTAGAATGATAGAAAAATGCTGGTATCTTGAGTGTTAAGATCATGTTCTCTTTCTTTACTGAATGTCTATAAAATAAGCAATATGAAAAGCTGAATCTCTTTCACAACTATATTTATTAAGAAAAAAATGCATAGCATGCTGTAGGGATTTATATTCTAGTTGAGAATGCAATAGAGAAATGCTTAGACACAGTTCAAGAGGGACACAATTATTGCCAAAGTAATATATTTAAACCTGGCATAAAACCACTATCATTAAAATATCATGGTACTGATGTCAGAATAGAAGGACATGGAAAAATTCAAAAGCTCTGTAATAGAAATATAAAATAAAGGCAGCATTTCAATTCAACACATTAAGGGAGATATATTCAATTATTAATTCTGGGAAAACTGGTGGACTAGCTAAGAATTATGAAAACTAGATCCTTACCTCATACCAACCTTATAAATATGCAAATTTCACAATTTAAAGAATCATAATAATGCCCAATAATGACAAGGCTGTAATTGAACAGACCCACTCATATCCATCTGGTGCAAATAAAATATTAGTAAGACCTTCCTGAGGTACAATCCAGAAATGTGTCAAGAACTTTTGAAATGCTTACCTTTCAATTACATCTTTGGGGCTGTGCACTTTAGTGAGTATTCTAGTAACAGAAAAGCATTGCCACTTCAGCCATAGTTTTCCAGATTAATGTGCATATAAGTCACCTGGAGATCTTGTTAAGACTGCAGATTCTAATTCAGGAACCCTGGGTGGGGCCTGAGATGCTGCATTTCTGCCTAGCTCCCAGGAGATATCATCCGATGAATTTAGTCAGGGATGAGGGGGTACATCTTGAATAGCAATGCATTTTAGATAATTACCAAAAATAGCCTGAAAAGGCTCAGGTTACATCTTTAAACACACACACACACACACACACACACACACACACACACACACACACACGAAGTCTAACTGGTTAGTGAAGTACATTTATTTCTTAACCTTTTCTCTCTTCCTCTTACATGAAACTCTGATATCAGTCGTTTACAGAGAAAATAGCTCTACTAAAACAATATCTCTTGGGCTTTAGAGCTCATTATTTCTTTGCCCTGGGAAAGTTTTCCACTTGTAATTGCCCTAAAAACATTCTTAAACCTGGCTCCTATCATTGAGTTAAACTCTGCTGTCTGAGAGAGGAGAAAGGTATGAAAAGCTCAACTGGGGCCATTCCGGCAAATTTAATAGCTCTTCAATTCGCTGACCCTTCCGGGATAAGCCAAGTTCACTACTGCCCCTGTGGAGAGACTGTACATTAAGGTGCACTTGGTCAGCCCTTACTGCTCTGCACTCTGAACAGGAACGCTTCATAGAACACTTCCTCTGACCACCTCCAAATTTGAACTTGAAAAGGATGTAGTTCAGATATAAAGCAATATAAAAAAAAAGCAAGAGTAATTTTTGAATACAACACTCTCCAAGCTACAGGAATAAAAGGTTTTGACCATTTTATCCCTAAACATACCTGAGGATAACCACGTCCGCTGTGGCTCACTAAGGCTTTCCCTCGAGGTGTCCAGTGTCAGGCCCTGACAGGTAAAGGAAGAGCCTGCAGAAACTCTGGAGCAAGGCCAAAATAGTTTAAAAAAAAAAGCCCCAGGAGATCTGGACATGTGCTCCATCCACAAGTCACTATTCCAGAGAGTGACAACCAAAAGAAAACTGTATTTTGTGTTAAAAGAATATCCACACTATGCCTCTCTTTTTTAGATTTAAAGATATTTGACAGATTCAGTATGGTGATAGAACTTAATCACAGAAAACAGGTCTTTTACCATCCTGAAACGTGTCCTGGCCTTTGAACACATTGTCTAGGTTTAGTAGAAATCCCAATTAAAGTTCTGTCTCAGCATGAAATTATTGCAGCAAAAGCTGTTTCTCTCTGCACTGAACTAAAATTCTATGTCATAATTATGAATGGCGATTTGATGAAAGAAATTTTTTTATCTTAAAATATGTTTGATGTCTTCATCCAGGTTGGCTTTACATTTTCATTTAAATACATTGAATTTCTTAGACCAGCTACACAGAGCTCTCCATACTGAGGAGGGGAAAATGCCACTTGAACTTCAAGGATACATTAAGAAAATGAAATATGGCAGAGCCCCCCACACTACACCGTGTAGGTAAGCACAAGCAATTTTTCATCTCAAACATGAAACTGGATTTCTTTTAGTTTATGTTTCTCTAATGCATATTTCAGAACCCATCGGCATAGGTTTCATTATCAGTTGAGATCTAATTGTCATGTATGTGTTGTATTCTGACACCTAATGATATAGTGTACAGGTGGATTTATAAATCTTTCCTTCCATTTCCATAATCAATGCATCATAACTACCAGAGTTGGAGAGCTGAGTTTGTGGGCAAGTCCATCAGCAGTGTTCATCCTGTACTGAACTATGTCCACATAAAGGATATACAAGGAGGTAGGCAACAGTACAATGGCCTCCGCTGCTATTTCAAATATCTGGTTCCTCTGAATACCAGGCAAAATCATTTAATTCATACTTTCCAGAGTCCACTCATATGCTTAAAGTCACTGATCTTGCAGTAGCCTGGAACACAGGATGTGGCTTTTACAACTCTTTTGATTGCAACCTCATATAAAATATCTAATGCACACTGTAGATATATATCCTTATTCTTCTGTGAGCAATGCTTGCTGATATTTTCAATTCCATTCACTTCAATTCTGTTTTTCTTATTCTAATATGATGAGGGATAGTTGGTTATTTAAAAAATGACTAGCTTGTGCTAACACGTTTTAAATGTTCTTGATTGAAAACTGAGAATTCAGCACTTGGAGAAACAATAATACAAGTATGCTGTTGAGTTATTTCTTTACTATTTGTATTCAAAAGCAGTGAAAGGATTTTAAGTGGATTTATAATCATTATAAAGCCAAAGTTAAAGTCAATTATTTTTCAAATAAAGTGTCATCATTCTTTCACAATGGCAATGGAAATTAGACCCAGTACCAAAAGGAAAAAATATATGAGGCTTTATTAATATTATCAAAGGATAATTTTAATAAAGTTAAAAATATCATTCCCATGAAAAAAATATAGTAAGAACACATCAAAGATTATTTAGTTTATTAATGAAAGAAATAGCAGAATGATAAAACTGGCTAAAGGGGGGATAGGAGAAGCTGGTAATGATTCATATACTGGTATATATTGTTTATATGTGTGTGTGTATATATGTATATAAATGAATATATATTTTTATAAAATATATGTTATGTTTATATATGTAATTTTATATATTTAGTGGAAATAAAGATGCTTATGTTGATAAGTTAAATATAACTTATGTTGATAAATTCAATATAAAATAGGTTAATATTCTACAGAGCAATAACAGTATAATATCTATGATTCTTTTAGAAATCACTATTTGTCAGTCACCTCAAATTAATGTGTAATTTATAGAGTCTGTGCCCTGATTAATCAGTAGTAAATAATAAGTCAAACAAAATTATCTTCCTCTTTAGAGTATCAAATTTTCCTCAGCCAGAACATTCTACTATAATATTGAAAGAGTATACAGAATTTGCTTTTTCTATATCTTGGAGTAAGTAAAAACCAAACATAAAACATAACATAGAAAACACTGACAAATTTGATAGAGCCACACATTTCATATTTCTGTAAGTGGGGCATTTGCATACAGTTCTCTCAAAATGCATGGAATATGCCTGGAAGAATTCATAACAAATTGATAGTCAGTGGCTACAGTACACCCAACAGCTGGTGGGAAGACTTTTCACTATATAGCCATTTATTCTTTCAATATATCACTTATTATTTAAAAAGAATGTAACATAAGGAAAAATTCACATACAACCCTGAAATAACCTGCAATGATTGTACCTTTAATGTGCCCGTAACCAAGACAACCAGGATCTGAAAAATAACTTTCTTTTTGGCATGTTGCTATGCACCACCCTCTTTCAAGCTGCCTCTTCTTGTCTTCACACGTGACTACAAAGGTTTCCACAACTAAATTTATATTCCATGCCCTGTGCTAATATGTACAACCAGGTAAGAAGAGAAGGATATTCCTGCATGTGAGCTGTCCCGGAGGAGGGAGCTCATGGCACCCCAAAACTGATTGTATGGAGGGGGTGGGGGAGGTTGCAGCATCAGAGGTGGTGAGGAGCTGCTATGGTGGGCTGGATCTCCAACGCTGCAATAGGTTACAGAGTCTGTTTAATTAACACCTTGACACGTTTTTCCTTTCTTTTCCTTCCATCACAGCTAATTAGAACTAACGTACAGCATACTAATGATATGGCACACACTGTGCTAATACAGTTTCATGCATTTCACTTATACCATGAAATCACCTCATGGCATAAATAACTTTTCTAGCTCCATTTGGTGGATGGTAAACTGTCACTGAAGTTCCAGGAACATACCCAAGTTCACACGGCGCATGAAGGAAGTGGGGAGTGAACCAGCACTTGGGCCCAGAGCACCCCACTCCACCACCAAGCCGCAGTGGGCCAGGACTTCTGGGATGCCAGCTTGAAGGTCTTCTCTGGCTACCAGGACTTCCCATTTCCTCCCATCAACCACACTCATTCCAAAGTTATCTGCACAAAGCACTGCTTTCATCTGCCTGCAGCTTCTCCGCTTTGTATTGTAGAGTGCCTCTCTACTGCTCATCGCTAGTTTTCTTTCGTGATTTAACATCTTGCCTATGTCTATATCTTTGCTTCTGCTGGGCCTCCTACGCTTTCAGGCATACTCAAACCCAGCCTCTCCTACAAGGCCCCCTTTTCCATGAAAGTTAGACTTAGAGTCTAAAATCATTTCTTTCCATTCCCACCAACTACTGCATTTAGTATGAAACATTCCAGGATGCGCTTATGTTACCTTGACTTATTTTGTGTGCATTAATCCTATTTCCTCATTTTAGATTTTAAAGAATATATATATCATTGATTTCAGAGAGGAAGGGAGAAGGACAGAGAGACAGAAACATCAATGATGAGAGAGAACTCTTGATTGGCTGCCTCCTGCACGCCCCACATTACGGATCAAGCCCTTAACCCAGGCATGTACCCTGAGCGGGAATCAAACTGTGACCTCCTGGTTCATAGGTCGATGCTCAATTAGCATCTCTGTCTCATTTCTGTGTATTTGCTGCAGCCCTTAGTGCAATATGGACACTGGACATGCATTTGGAAGTCAGTACATATACAGTTAACTGAAATATTATTACTCATAAACTATGGCTAGACTGATATTTCCCAAAGTTGATTCCCAACTCATTCCATTAAAAAAGGTCTGTTAACAATTGGGGAAAAAATTCAAACAGGTTTTTCAAAACTTTTATATGCTAATAAAGAACTGGGAATTAGACTAAATTGTAGTTGGTTTCACCACAAAGCTCCCTCGCCTTTTAATTTTTTTATTTTTTACTTTTTAAAAATATATTTTTATTGATTTCAGAGAGGAAGGGAGAGATAGAAATATCAATGATGAAAGAGAATCATTGATTGGCTGCCTCCTGCATGCCCCCTACTGGGGATAGAGCTAGGCAACCCAGCATGTGCCCTTTACTGGAATCAAACCAGGGACCCTTCAGTCCACAGGCCAATGCTCTATTCACTGAACCAAACAGTGAGGACACTCTCTCACCAATGCTCTATGCACTGAACCAAACCAGTGAGGACACTCTCTCACCTTTTTAAAACCACAATATAACAATAGCAATAAAGATTAATAACATTTATTGCACTTAGACTATATTTCTGATACTGTATTAAGCCTTTGTCATGCATCATCTTATTCAGTACTGTTTACAGCTCTTGGAATACTACTACTTCCAAAAGGATAGCTTGGAAAAGTCCATCCAGATACATTTGTAAAGACACTCAGATTTTGATTTCTATTTGCATACTCCTTTTCTGTCCATGTCCAAGTAAGTAGATGTAAAGAATCATGAATGCCCCCAAACTTGAAAACAGATTATATTTTTAAATAGATTTAAGTATGGGGAATCTATTCTTGGCCCAGAGGGTCCTCCTTCCTTCCTTCCATAGATGTAATGCCATAGAAACTCTTCACTGAGCTTTGAATCTGATCACAAAGACTCATAAGTCTAACTGAGACCAAGGGTGCTTCCATTTTTTAACCTTCTTTATTCTCTAGGACAGTGGTTCTCAACCTTCTGGCCCTTTAAATACAGTTCCTCATGTTGTGACCCAACCACAAAATTATTTTCGTTGCTACTTCATAACTGTAATGTTGCTACTATTATGAATCATAATGTAAATATCTAATATGCAGGATGGTCTTAGGCGACCCTTGTGAAAGGGTTGTTTGACTGCCAAAGGGGTCGCGTCCCACAGGTTGAGAACCGCTGCTCTAGGATCTCACAGCCTTGTGAAGGGGCACAAAGGCTTTCTTTGCGCTTTAGCTGAGTTGTCCACCTTTCACTGACAGACACAACACTTGTCTCTAATAGGTCTGAGTCAGCCTATGATTCTTACGTGAGCTGTCCAGAAGGCAATATGGTCTGCAGCCAGCAACACAAGAGAAATCATATAACTGGGATAATGACAAGATAAAAACCACTTCGGTGACTTGGTAATTTAATAATTTGTCAACTTTTGACTTTTGGTAAGCCCAGAAAGGCTATTTAGGATATGAAACTCTCTAAACTTGTAAATTTTTAAAGTTTCTTTTTTATCTTTGCATGGGCTACAAGATCCACGGTTTCCAGTAAGGCCTACACGTAAGCTTTAGGGACATAGATCTACCCACAAAACTGAAAAGCCAAAAATTCTAAAAGAGTTGAGAACTATAGCAATTGTATTGATGACTAGGATTACAAAAGTGTTACATGTAAAAGGACTTAATGATATGATATAAATCATCTTCCCACCTCATCCTCTTGCCACATATCATGGGTTAACACAGTATGGTTACTCACTTCACTTTAACTGATGAAGAAATTATTTTAAAATACATACTAATTACCAAATCTGTCTCAAGTACTACCCACAGCATGTAAAATACTAGGTTCTCTGACCATGTGTAGCACCGCCAACATACAGTGACAAAGAGAGTAATAAGAATTGATGATAGGCAAATCTTTTCCTAAGAAGATGTTCAGATTTTCTTTGATTTTTCATCTTAATGAAAAAAATGTATCTTTTCAGTATCATAGCCCTAATATAACAGTGATCTAAGTTTCACATTGTATGTATCTGGTTCAATACACTTTTGAGGCTTCTATCATATTCCACCCAATATAATTTTTCCTTTTTCTGGGTCATTGTGTTGAGTTCCTTATAATTTCTATCATTTAAAACAATCCTACTCCTGACTTTCCTAGACAAGATATGTTTTTGAGAATTTATGATATGTGACTTTTATGGAAGTAGTATTCCTTGCTTTCTTCTTTTAAAAGAATTGCCTGTTTTTGTTTTAGGTGGTATAACTCAGTAGTTAGTGTAACTCATTTATAATTGCTAATAACTACCATCAAATGTAGCACAAATTCAGTTTAACAAGGAATTTAAAAAGTTTTGGTAAAAAGTTTGTAAAATGCTTCAGGGTGATTATTAGTCAATTATAAAGTTGAGGGTTGGGGCAATCAGTAAGTAAGGGGTGCCTACTGAATCTCAGATCTCCATGTGTTTCACCGGGAATAGGGTAACAGTAAATAAAACAGACATAGCCTTTATCTCGTGAAACTCACAATCTTTCTATAGGCCAACAGAAAGCATGGTACACACCCCCTGAGCCCTGTGCTTAAGTTTTATTATTAGTTTCTACAGCATGTCCACATTCACATCTGCAGGTCCTTTCCTTCACAGATAACCAAGGGCATTTCTGTACTCTGAGTGCTCTAGACTGAGACTACAGTTCAATCTGCACAGGACCCTCATGCACGGCCCCTGCCAATCTTCCCACCTCGTCCTCTTGTCACATATGGGTGAACGCAGCATGGTTCCTCAATTCATCAATATGACAAGAATGAATAAATGACTTTTTTGTAACTCCCCTCCACTTTAAACTTTCTTGCTTTTCTTCCTTGGTTAGCCTTGTTAAAAATGGAAAAGTATGTTACCCATCCTGTCCTTCTCAACTGAATATACTCTCCCTGAAGAGTTAATATCACCAGTTTTGGGGTTAGAGAGGATAGATTATAGAAATATACATTTTGAGAATTTCTTATATGTAAATTAAAAGATGCTCAAGTCTCCTTTAGCGTGGGGACAAACCTCTTCAGAACAAAACACTGAACACTTTTAAGTCTTTTGTCTGTATTGGTCTCCTTTTCTAGAAACAAATAGATGAAATTTTAAAAAGTAGAAATACACTCAATAGAATTTGCCTGCCTCAATTATTAGTTTTGATTTCTTTCTTCTTTCTTTTGATAATAAAATAAAGCACTAGGAATAAATAGTATATAGCATGCAGTGAATGTTGAGAATTTTACTTTATATATATTATGTGTCCTATCTCAAGATAATTATTTTTCCAACCTCTTTAGCACTGCATTTCAAAACAAACTTCCACCTTTTTGTTACTGAATTGTCGAAAACAGTGCTAGACATTATATTTCTGCTGGAACAACCATGACCACATATTATTGAGGTTTCTTATTAAAAGTGGCATTTTCATTAAAATCCCCTTCTTTGCTGTGAAAAGCCATGATGATGTATTATCTATTTTGAACAAATGTGCTGCAGAAAGTGCCTAGGAGGTAATAACACAGTTTAAGAAAAAAATTAAATATGATGGCTAGCCAAATGCAATTTACCCATTTGTGTTTTTTGGTGGCAAGTCATAGATCTTGTAAGAAGGAATGCACCTGAAGCGTGAGGAGAGGAAGAAAAGTTTGTGGCTTTAAAAAAAATAAATAAAATACTAATACATCAAAAAGAGTTGCATAAAATCCAGATATTTTAGTACAAAAAAAAGTGCGAAAGCAAAAGCAAATTTAAATCTTTTCATCTGTTTTTCAAATAAAGCTTGTTGCCATTTACCCTCTTGTCGCTGGGCTATGATTCTCTCTCCCTGCCTCGAAGCCCCCAGGGGTAGCTAGGGCCCTTGTGGTAGCTAGGGTTGGGGCTGGGATTCAACACGTCACTAACCTTTAGGGTAGAAAAGGGAGCCCAGATAGGAGGTTGAAAACACAGTCCTGCCATTTCCCAGCTTTCTGACTCTACCCAGTCAATTCCTCGCCCTGTACCTCATTTTATTCAGTGGTAAAGACGACTTCTGGGGTGTGAGTGTAAGTCTAAACCCCCATCTTTCCAATAGAAACCTTCTGTATTCTATTGTCAATCATTCTTTACGCACACCGGTCCCAACCAGAACTAAGTGACTGTATACTACCTGTCCCCCAAGCAGCGTCTCTACTCCCCCAGCTTCATAATGTGCTGCAATAGCTCCTGCCCCGATCCCCACCTCAGTTTCAAGTCCAGTTTTGAAGCTACTGTGCTGTGGAGCCATCTGTAGCCCCCACACAGTGCCCTGGGCTGGGAATCATCATGTGCTTTGATGAATTCTCCCAGCATGCGATCGACAACTCACTGAAGCACTCACCCCTTTCTACCTTGCACTTCATGTCCATGTTTTTATCTCTCTGCTACATTACGGGTTCTCTGAGGGCAGTACCGTGACTCATTATTGAATTAATGTTTATTGTGTCAATGAACATGAAACAAAGGTTATCTATACTATTTTATTCAGTAGGAAGATGAGATGCTATAAGATCAGAGATGTGAAAGCTTGAGAAAGTAAAAGTTTTATTGAAATGCAAGTCCGGGTGGCTGGAAAGTATCCACACGCACATTGACAAGAGAATAAAAATTCTTGCGGGTTATTCACAACTGACAGAACTCGGAGGTGTGACTTGGCTACTAAAGAACTTCCTGGGCTATAAGTGTGGTTTTGCAAGAAATTGAGATAACATGCCTGGAGAACAGTGGAAGAAGTGAAATGCCAAAGAGAACAGCTTTCTCAGAGCTGTCAAGGCATCTGAATTTGTTTTCACGCAGTGAGACTTGTCAAACTGCCACCAACTATCTTGCCTTCTTGTCATAGCAAACTTTCTATATGTTGTGCCAACTCCACTTTCTTGGAACCCCAAAACTTTCACCAAAGTTTGATAAGTCCCTGCTGCGTGCCAATGTGCTAGCATCACTGCTGAAGTCGTCTATGGCTTGGGCACCTTCCCCGGGGGAAAGTCAAAGGAATCAGAGATGGGCACGGAAATGCTGGGCTGCCCGTCCGGAATAAAGGTCCAAGCGAGTAACTCTGCAGACTTACTCTCAGGCATCATGTCTGGGATTCATTCAAAATTTCCTTTATTTGGAAAGAATTAAAATAAAGACTAAGTCTGGGACTAGAAAAAAATGAGCAACCCAGACCTTGCTTTCAAAGTTTGGATTGCAGTCCAGCAACCCTGGCATCACCAGGTCTACTTAGAAATGCAGAGTCTCTGCTTGGCCAGCGTGGCTCAGTGGTTGAGCACCGACCTGTGAACCAGGAGATCACAGTTTGATTCCCGGGCAGGGCATGTGCATGGGTTGCAGGCTTGATTCCAAATGTGGGGTGTGCAGGAGGCAGCCGATCAATGATTTTTTCTCTCATCATTGATGTTTTGATCTCTCCTTCTCCCTTCCTCTCTGAAATAATAATCCTATCTAATAATAGACAAACATGGTAATTAACCATACCACTGATATGCTTCCCATTGGCTAATCAAGGTGATATGCAAATTAACTGCCAACCAAGATGGCGACCGGCAGCCAGGCAGCTGAAGTGAACATGAGGCTTGGTTGCCCGGGAGATGGAGGAAGCCAAGGTTCCCCCAGCCAAGGTTCCCCCGCCTGCCGCGGCCCAGCTCTGAGCTCTGGAAGCAACAGAGTTTCAATTACAGAAGCTAAACAAACCCCAGATACCTGCTTTCAGCCAGCCGGCCTCAGAGCTGGAGCCGCAGCAAAGTTTCAATTACAGAAGGTAAGTAAATCACCCCCACCCTGAAGGGGGTGCAGGCAGCCTGAAAACAGCCATCAGCCCCTCATCCAGGCTGGCCAGGCACCCCAGCAGGACCCCCACCCTGATCCAGGACACCATTCAGGGCAAACCAGCCATCCCCACCTGTGCATCAGGCCTCTATCCTATATAGTAAAAGGGTTATATGCAAACTGACCCTAACAGCAGAAAGACTGGGAATGACTGGTCACTATGACACACACTGACCACCAGGGGGCAGACACTCAAGGCAGGAGCTGCCCTCGGGTGGTCAGTGAGCTCCCACATGGAGGAGCTCTGCTCAGCCACAAGCCAGGCTGATGGCTGCCAGTACAGTGGTGGTGGTGGGAGCCTCTCCTGCCTCCTCAGCAGGGCTAAGAATGTCAGATTGCCGCTTAGGTCTGCTCCTGGCTGGCATGTGGACATCCCCCGAGGGCTGACGGGCTGCCAGAGGGAGGTCTGATTGCCAGCTTAGGTCCAATCCCCTGGGGAGCAGGCCTCAGCCAGCAGATGGTCATCCCCGGAGGAGTCCCAGACTGTGAGAGGGCACAGACTAGGCTGAGGAACCACCCCCCCCCCGCCACCGCCCCCGCCGAGTGCACAAATTTTTGTGCACTGGGCCTCTAGCAATAATTAAAAAAAAAACAGAGAAGCATCGACCAGTCCGTCAAACCTCAGAGGGAAGGTAGGGGAGGTTGGGTGTAAGGGGGAGAGATCAACCAAAGGACTTATATGCCAGCATATAGGCCTAACCAATGGACACAGACAACAGGGGGGTGAGGGCATGAGTGGGGGAGGAATGGGGGGTAATGTGGGGATAAGGACACATATGTAATAACTTAGTCAATAAAGAAATTAACAAACAACAACAACACAGACTCTCTGGCCACCCTCCACATTTACTCAGCGTGAGTTTGCATTTTTAACAAGATCCTAGGTGATTTCTACTCCCATCAGACTTTGGGAGGCGCAGCTCTAAGGCAGGAGATGGTCAAGACAAAATCCACTTATTTTTGTACCTCATTGTGATTAGAAAAGGTTTAAAAATATAGAAGCAAAATTTCAACTCCAATTCACCTAATATTTTAAATTTAAAAATACCTTTTAAAACTCAGGAAATAAACTTCCAACCCTAAGATATTGCTTGTGATAACCAATGTACTTCATTACCTTTCCAAAAAGCTGTCATCTGGATTCAGAATTACTAAAAATATATAAGTGCTTGCTCAATACCCCAAATTAGTCATGACATGCTTACTGGTTGCCTGCTCCTTGCTAATCAATTATAGTTAATAGGCATTTTTATAACATTATCATAAAGCATAGATTTAACCAATATTTACAGAATATTAATTTCATTGCAATTATAGAGAAATATTTATGCTCCTAAGTAGAGTATTTTTCATAATATTAGTAAGAACGAAATGGCTTTGGAAAAATTCAGATGATGAGTTCCCTGCTTTCCCCTTTTAGTAACACTAATGCTTATTTTCTTTTTTCTGAAAAAAGTTTAAATATGTATTAAAAATCACGTTTTTCTCAATCAAAGCAACACTCATAAAAATAAATATGCATCCACTTAAAATATTCAAAAATGACAATCAAATGACTTTTGGGTACTGACATTGTGTTGCTTGGAGTTCAAATAAAAATTAAATATATTTTGGTTCATTGGCTATATTTGGACTTAGGTGATATTCAAAATTCACTTCACTATGTTTTATCTGTCATTATTTTAGATATATTTACAGAACTTTACGTGTTCTAGCTTGTCAATTTGCATTTGTGGGATTCTTACTGTAATAATCCTACTAAGTTCATGAGAATCCTTATTTAACAAGATAACAGGATGAATAAAATCAAATGTTCTAATTTTAAGATTCAGTTTAAAATGCTTTTAGGAAATTTAGAATATTGTTATATTTAAAGCAGTGCTGCTTATATTAGAGGCATTTTTCTGTAAATATTCTTGTGCATTTTAATGAATATATAAAAGATTCAAAGGACCATATTTTATTATTCGCTCAGTACATTTATTTAGCAACTAATATGTACCAGGCACTATGCAAGGTTTTAAGGATACAAAGACAGCAAGACAATATTTCTTTTTTCAAAAAGATCAGTCTTGCAGGGAAGAAAGACAGCTAAATGAATGCCATACCATGCATCCTGCATTATACCGGCAATAGAGGTAATGGAACAGGCATGTTCATGATGGAGGTTGCTGTCTGAGGACTGGTCTAGAGAAATCAGGCAATTGTCATGGGTTGGATGTTCTGGAAGCAGAGCCTGAGACAGGGATTCTCGAGAAAGTGGTTTCTGGAAAGAGGGTTCTCAGGGGAAGGGGAGTGGGGAAAGCAGAGTAAGAAGGAGTAACACTCAGTGTGGTTAGGGTCCTGGATGAAGAAAAATTTCAGCCTGGAATCAGAGAAGGCTCTTGTGTTGGTTCCCCTTGAAGCAAGGTGTCAACCAAGGATTGCTTGTGGGCTAGTGGGTTGGGGGTGGAGGTAGCAAGGTTGTTTCCAGGAATATGCACAGGATTGGTAATGTTGAAGTTTACAGGGGAGGGAGAAGCTACACACAGCATAGGCGATATATAAGGTGGAGAGATGTAGAAATATGAAATAATAGTCCCTATATGTAATGGCCAAGGGATTTCCAAGAAGTACAGAGGAAAGATTGTTCCAAGTGACGATTAGCTGCTAACTACAGAAATTAGTTCAGGTAATGTTAGCAGGCTAAGCCCAGAGGACACGCTTCTTGATCATTATCAGTCATTTATATGGCAGCACACCTAATACGGTTTGGATGTTCGTGACAAAATTTATTTCAATTTATATTACTCAGAATCCACAGAAGTATTTCCCAACTGAGATAATGCTCAGTGTATTTCTTCTTATTATCATTTTTATAATGCAAAAATAATTCTATGACACTTCTATGGGCTAAAATTGTCATATTCACTGACTTAATTCATTTGAAGGCTGCATATGCACCACACATTATACTTAGGCTAAATATGTTTTTATGTATTTCTAATTTAGCTCATTATGCTTTAATAAATCCCCACTGTAATAAAATGATATGTGATCGATTCAATTCTCCCTCACATATTCTCAGTAATAATGATAATAACAGTTGATTATATTTTCTGAGTGTTCTCACTGGGTGCTAGGCAAAGCGCTAAATACTTTGCATTTATTTTCTAATTTAATCACTGTATAACCCTATACATAGGTATGTAATTAACTACATTTTATTGTTGAAGAAATACGCTTACAAAGGCTAGCATCTTGTCTGAAGTCATATACCTGATGTGCAATTCTGCCTTTTGATCACAACGGTGTATGTGGCATTTGTAAAACAAAGTTATTTTACATTAAATGTCACATAGGTTTTAAGGGCAACCCATTGTAAGGATAAAAAAAATTGCATATAATAAATTCATTTAAAATCTATGATGTAGACTAAAGCATAATAGCAAGACATACGAACTAATGTACTATTTGCCAATTAAAATGATCTATCTAGTTCTTAAAAATCTGACTTCTGTCCCAATTGCTTTAATGAAACTATTCTCTTAGAAATAATACTTACATAACAATGTTGTGTGAAGATCATAAAAATATTTTAAAATGTTTTATAAACTATATACCATAACAGGTTAGCTATTATGATAAAATACAAAGGGCTTTCCTTTGCCTTCACCTTTATTCTCTTATATTTTTTAATGGTGTGAATATTACCCTTTTTTTAAAAAAAAATCTATCATTATCATTGACTTCTATGGACTTCAGACACTATGACTCTTTCTGTTAGTTCTCTATTGTAAACTTAGGCTAATTTCTACAGGATTTTCTCAGGCAAACATAAGCATGCATTAATGCAGATACCGCTCTTTTATTTTTGTTCTTTATTATTATTATCATCATCATTATTTTTTTAATCTTCACCCAAGGATATTTTACCATTGATCTTTAGAGAGAGTAGAAGGGAGGGAGGAGGGGGAGAGAGAGAAAGAGAGAAACATCTATGTGAGAAAGACACTCCACTGGTTGCCTCCCCCATGTAGCTTGAGGATCCAACCTGAAACTGAGGTACGTGCCCTTGACCAGGAATCAAACCCAGGAGCCCTTCAGTCTTGGGCTGATGCTCTAACCACTGAGAAAAACTAGACAGGGCTATTTTTGTTCCTTAACTAACATTTCATTTTACTGGATACAACCAATCAAAATATTCAGTGCTTTTTGACTTTTATATGTTGTCACTAAC
>NW_006383010.1:4670674-4687290 GCF_000327345.1 Myotis davidii | reverse complement strand
AGTTTGATTTCTTACCAGAAAATATCTTCCATCCTAGAGCTTCAACTAAATACGTGATATGATCTTCAAAACTTAGAAAACATCAATCTTGAATAATGCAACAATGAGACAAAATGGACTCTAGTTCTTTGCTCTTATTTATAGAAAGACTAGAGGCCTGATGCATGAAATTCATGCAAGAGTAGGCCTTCCTTCCCCGGCTGCCGGCACTGGCTTCCCTCTGGCACCTGGGACCCCAGCTGGCTTCCCTCTGGCCATCCGCAGGCACCTGGGACTCAGGCTTCCCTCCGGCCCCCGCTTCGTCCAGGACATCCATAATGATGTCTAGAATGACGTCTGATCTAATTAGCATATGACCCTTTTATTATTATAATTATAAGACCATATTTAAAAAAATTGGTTGCACTTTGTTCACTTTTACTAAATACAGATGATTTCCAAGCTTAGGGATTACAAAATATAAAGTGTCCTAAATGAAATTTTCAAGCAAATTAGCCTCCTGCCTGAATACTCAGTGACAAGATAAATAAATAGTATACCATGATTCATTTAACTCACATGACTAAAATTAATGGTATTACTACTTTCTCTTTTACCACATAGGAGGATAATGCACAGAGCAACATAACTTCACTACTGGAAACTTGAATATTTGTGTTGAAATGCACTTTTCACATTTTAAACCATTAATTATTCATGTAAAATCAAGAAAAGAGAACCATAAGAAAATTTGTTTTTAAAACAAAACAAAAACAAATCTGTGATTGTATAGTTTCTTTTTCCTTTGAGGTAACTTTCATTATCCCTTGCAACATGCTACTCACTTGGCCCCATTCTATTTCTTTGGTAATAATGAAGGAGAATGACATATCAACTTATACTCTACTGGGAACTAGGTTGTCTTCTTTTTTTCTTTCTTTTTCCCCACAGTGTTTGAAGAAATTTGACTTGATTGACTTATACTCTGGCTGCTGCCCTTCTTCTTCCTTCTTTCTCCTTCTCCTCCTCCTCCTTCTCATCCTTCTCCTCTTCCTCCTCCTCCTCTTTTCTTTTTCTTCTTCTACTGAGCCAGGTCAAAATGAATAGCCAGGGCCAAGTAACAAAGCCAATCTAATCTTGGCCTTGAGAGCAGTAAATATGAATGGATTACAAAAACCTCACAATTCCTTACACACACTTTAATATCTTTCTAGAAACATCTGTTGTCTCCTATTTTATTTTGTCAATTCCAGTTCCTGAATGATTGTAACACTACTTGTAGCTTTAAAGGTGATGTGAAATGATGGTGAGGTCATGCAAGACCTGACCTGTGCCCCACTTGATGTCTCTCAGAGATTATCAGGAACACAGTAAGGAAAGCACCATAGTATTCCATGATAAAAAAAATGTAAAGTTGGCCTGCCTGTGTTGCTCAGTGGTTGAGCACCAACCTATGAACCGAAGGTCAGGTTCAATTCTCAGTCAGGGTATATATCCGGATTGTGGGCTTGATCCCCAGTGTGGGGTGTGCAGGAGACAGCCAATCAATGATTCCCCCTCATCATTGATGTTTCTATTTATCTCTCTCTCTCCCTTCCTCTCTGAAATTAATAAAAATATATTTTAAAAAAGAAACTTAAACTTGATATGAAAATGTTTGGTGACCCCTCTATTTGCATTTTTAAAAATATTTTGGGGCTATGAGTAAACTAGACAAGGCAAAAGTGATGAAGTCAGAAACCAGAGCTCGAAAGCGATCATTTTAAGTCCAAGTTTTCTTAACACCGAAAGTAGTTGTGGTAGCTACAAATTATATAATATCTCTCATGACTGCTCAGTTCCCACCACCTAGCCTTTTAACTATACTAGGAAGTTTTCTGGGAACTTAAAAGAAAAAAACAAAGTTTAGAGTTTGTAAGCCATAATAAGTGAACAAAACACCTCTCATTTCTTGGATTAAGATTCTACTCTTTCAATAAATATTTATTGAACACCTATTTTGTACCATGTACTATGCTAGGCTTGAAATAAATCATAGTTCCAATTTCAAAAAACGTATTGTCTGGTGAAAGTCAGACCCGAAAATACTATGGGTCATGACATATCACAAGTTCTACCAAATATTACAAACACTTGAGGGAGCAGAGAGGAGCAAATGATTAACTGCTCTTCCTATTTTATTAAGAAGCACCTCCCAACTTTAGTTACCATGCCCAGGGGAAACCAATAGAATAATCCACACAAAATAGTCCCAGAACAATGCAAATTTTATGAAAAGTGTAATAAATAACTCCCCAAAGCTAATTTCATTATATTGCTTCTAGGATTCCTGATTGTCTCTATTAGAATCTATACCATCCCATACAATCAAATTAGTAATCTCTCTCCATCTTCCTAGCATCTAAAAAGGAGGTTGGAAACAAGCCTAAACACAGCTAGATATGCTTATGTAAGGCAAACTTTTTATTTTTATCCTACACTGTACTCTGCTTTCAAATTTACCAACCAGTTGACAGAGACGCCTTAAATGGTAATTACTTAAGGGACTTGTGATGGACGTGTCTGGAAAATGGGTAGATAATCCCAAGTAGCTTTATTTTCCATTTGGAAACTTACAAGTGACATGATTGATTGTGCTGTTTGATGTTTCTTCCCCACTGTGGTTTCTGTTCTGAGCAGATAATATGATTATACTGACAAAGTACTAATACCTCATATTGCCTGGATAAGGTTATGGCTTAATTTAATTATAGTAATTTACAGCCCCATTGCACAAGGTTGTTAAAAAAAAATGTGCTGCGTGCAATGGACAGTAGGTTGACACAAACCAACAATGTACATTTAAACTAAACTACCTCATTAAATTTTAGGGTGCCATTATTCCTTGTCTTATTATTCTAAATACAGTGTTGTGGCTTCTGTGACTCATACAGAATAGTTCGTGACAGAACTAATTTTGATGCCTGCTGCATTAGTCATGCTTTCCTCTCAATTTACGTGATGTATAATGCCACATATAAGGTTGCCATGTTACTTGAGGAAATTTCCAGTGTATTAGCTGACATTGTCATTAACACCAAGAATATAAACAAACATCACTTTGAATAACTCTTGGAGGACAGGAAAACAAAAATCACTTGGCTTTACACTTTTGTGCAATAAAACATGGAAGGTTTCATGTTTGTAAAGGAGAGAGAACTGAACATTGTGAGAGATCCTATGTTAGCATAGGTCCTATGTTAATTTCCCCTGTAACCTTGGCAAGTACACTTTCTAGGAATTAATAGTCTTGGAACAGATATTCTCAGAGCTCTCTTGGTCTTATTAATCCAAATGCTACGGAGGTATCTCTCACTTCTAATTATGAAATACAAATATAAGGGTGAGAAAAGCATGATCTCTGAGAGACAAGGGTACTGCTATTTCTCTTTTATAAAAAGGTATATTAAATTTCTAACAATTACTGCTGTGGGTGTTGGAAATCAAGCAACTGTTTAAATAAATGTTCCTCATGGACTTGCCACATGGTCTGCAATTCCCATATTAGTTACTCCTTTGAAATTCTTTGTTAAAAGGCCATGTCACTTGGGAATATTAACATATTAAAGTTCCTAGTAAATGAAACTGGTGGACTATTAAGTGTGGAAATACTTGCATAGTTCAGAAATTTTATAGAAGAAGGGTTTTCTTGAACAAATGGCTGTCTCCATATGGATAAAGGCTATACTAATAAGATTGGAATCTCAGCTTCTTCCATGGTGTTATGGCTTTCATGCATCCAAGGGTCCTTGGTAAATAAGAAGACTATCAGCAACTATAGAAGAGATCCTTAGTGAACAGATTCATTGGAAACAGAGCATCAAAATATGTCAAGAATCCAAGTAAGAAATTTAGACATCTCTGGACACATTGATCAATAATACTGTATATTAATGGGAAGGAACATTAACTTGTTCTACAATGATTTATTTTAACAAATAATTTAGCATCAACTCTGACTCCCAAGTTGCTCTACCCCATAAACCTGTTTGTGCTTACATTGATTCCAGTCTTGAGCTGACCTAACATTTAATCTACAAAAGACTTATCTATCACTGTGGGAAAACTGATGCATTTAAACTACTATCTTAGCTTAAATTAGTTTATTATAATGGTCAGAAATATGTTTTGTGAAGAAATACACACAGTATAAGAAAATGGTAGCTTCAGATAGTGGGCAAAGCAAGGGTTGGACTTGAAGACCATATCCAGTGAGTTATTGCAATTGGTTCTATGGGGGAACTAAGGAAGAACATGAAGGAGATGGGTACATAGGGCAATAGGAGAGTTGATGAAGCTAAAAATAAACTTTCCTTTCCACATTCCATAAAGCACAGGTCTTCAAACACTTTCAAATAGAAGGTTACCGAGTATAGCAATAAAAAGCATCAGAAATTTCTAGAATGTTAGATAATATTTAGAATGGACCACACTCAACCTATATATTTATAGCTCATATCATTGTATTGCCTGGCTTTAAAATATTATTTTTTGAATAAAGCAGTAAAGGGAGTTGGTAAAGCCAAGACCAATATTTCAACATACAGGAGTGAATAAATGTGAAAAAAAATCTTCTAAAAACAAATAAAACCAAAATAAATAAATAAAAACAAATAAAACAGACACATTGCACACATTCAAAATAAAGAGTAAGAAATTTTTTCATTATTTCCCTCTTGGAGGTATTTATCTACTTCCAATCTCTATTTCTAGTTTATAAACTATCCCTTTATATTATGCAAAATATTTCATAAATGAGTTCTTATGAAATTCTGCTATGCAACATTCTGATGTTTCATATTTCTTTCAGTTGACTAGCAAAAGAGTTTTAGGAACTATTTAGCACACTCCCTATGTTTAAATCTATTTAATTTTTTAAAAGTATAGTTTTACTGATTTCAGAGAGGGAAAGGAAGAGAGAGAGAAACATCAATGATGAGAGAATCATTGATGGGCTGCCTCCTGCACACTTCTTACTGGGGACAGACCTACAACCTGGGCATGTGCCCTGACTGGGAATTGAACCTGACCTCCTGGTTCATAGGATGATGCTCAACCACTGAGCCTCACCAGCCAGGCAATCTGTTTCATTTTGTATTAGTGAAGTCTATGCCCTCTTATTATTCTCTGTTTCCTATAAAGTCTAAGGGATGCATGAGAAGAATCCTGGGTTTAGGGCCAACATCAGGAAAGACAATGGAACCTTGGCAATCTTTCAAGTCAGCTTGTTAAGGTGGAAGGTGGGCCAGAGTCAATAACTAAGACAACACCCTTCCACACTCAGCTCTATGTAAAACATCCACACGTCTATGAGTTGGAGAAAAGTCATCATACAAGTAAACACGCCTCTCATGGGTCTTCCTAACATAGCCCTAGTTGCCTGTACAACTCAGAGGACACAAGACCATGGTCTTGCAGAGGTTCCATTGTCTTTCTTGATGTTGGCCTGAAACCCAAATGCCTCACTCTGTGGTCTGGAATTTGATTATCGTGGCCTGCTTTATTAGAGGAGGACTCAGGCAAAAGCAAATAGAGATCACAGGGGCATGAGCAGAGACTAAATAGGTTCCTCTTTTTTCAAGGTCTGAATGAAGAAGTCAAAAGATTGACCTATATTTATCTCCACTTAAGTTAAAAATACGAGTGTTAAAATATATCTTAATGCATAGAATTGGAAAGATAAGCTGCAATACTATTTTCACTATTTTTTTTTCCTGATTTGCTTTGCTTTATTACCTGCACTTACTGTTTTGTGACTCCATTCCCCTATTCCTTGGGTGTGACGATCTCTTAGTGAAATGTATGACAAAGGATGCAAAACCTATTTTCTGTCCTTTTGTTCTTTTGTGGTTATGGCATATGAAGTGATGTTGGCCAAAAAATTACATGATCAAAACTTGACAGATCTACTGCAGTGAATGCATTCTACAATTAAGCAGTTATAATTTCTACTTTGTTAGTATGATTGATATTATAATTTGCATTCATTTCTTATAGAGTGATTACCAGGGTTATTAGCAAAAATTTTACATAACATAAAGGTAAACTGCTGCCATTTGAAACTATATGATCATATACCACACACATATTTTCAACAGAATGAAGTATTATGTCCACGGTGTGCCTCTTCCTTGGTAATTACAAATCTCAGAAGCCAGTTTTTACTTATAGGAAAATTCCTAATTTCCTTGAACGTATTTAAAAATAAAATCAGTTCTGAAGATGGTAACTGATACTTCCCGTAGATTTTGCTTAAGAAGATCCTCTCAAAGGTTTAGCTTATCAGTAAGAACTCCTGGGGAGGAGCTCACTCGTCCACACTAACAAAGTGAATATGAAGAAGCATGTCTAGTCTGGCCTACAGCTTGATTTAATTCATGTTTGCATTTTAAAAGGCAGACATATTTTTAGGAAGTCAATATTTTAGACATCCTATCTTTATTAAATTAGAAAGGAATTTCATTGAACATTTTAGAAATACATGGGAACAAAAGTGGTTTTAGAGCCAAAAAAATCTTTTAAACTAAAGTGTATTATGAGGTGCCAACCATAATCAGTTTCAATTAGGCTCGTGAAGGATGCTAGGGTAGCTCAGTCTTTGAAAGAACTGTTGTAGTTAAAAATCTGTCTGCATGCTCATTATTAGTCTAATTTTTGAAAGGGTTATAACTCAGCCAGTTTAATTTGCTTTGGGAAGAGTCTTGGCACTTTCCTTTATAATCCAGATAAATTTTTGAGAATTTAAAAATATACACATTTTAACTGCTTTGACTTTTCAATGATTTGATCTTTTCCTTATTACTGCCTCCAAGGAAAACTATTCTAGACATTTTTTCCTACTCATTCCTGTAGGGTGCGGCTATAGGGTTAAGCCTGGGACTGACCTGTTGCCAAAGCCACAAACAAGTCCCAGCTTAGAGGGCACAGTCCTCTTAGCATAATTAGGCTTGACCTTATGATGCTCCCTAGATCTTATCTGGGAAGCTAATGGGCTGAGGGAGGTGCAGCAAGTGCTGCCAAAACAAGTGAAACTCACAAGAACACTGTAACTATGGTGACCACTACCTTGTTTACCTCTGGCTATAAAATAAAGGCTCAGCTTGCCTCTGGTTCTCTCTCCCCTCAGCCAGGCACAGGAAGATCCACCTACACCCAGCTTATTCTCTTTGTCAATTTATTCATTCTTTTCCGCCCTCACTCAGGCTTTCAACCCTTGGCTGAGCTGGCTCAGCACACACTCCCCATAGGACTTGAATACCACTGATAATACTTATATCTGTTTATGTACAAAGGCTCTTTGGAAGGCCACAAACCATTATCATAGCTTTTTTTCATCCCCCCCCAACAATTTTTGCTCTTTTGGGAGAAAATAACATACCCATTGAACATGCATGATCCACAGAAACACTATAGGTTCTTGGGATCCACAGATTTTAAGAATTCTCTATTTATTAATGAATATGTAAAGAAAGGTCTTAAAATGAGACTTATTATATAAGAATGAAAGCTCAGTTATGACTTGCTTTGATATAAAAAACTGGTAAAAGAACCTTTAAAATAATATCTCATTAAATTTTGAAAGAGAAAAATACTTTGTACATGATAAAAGTATGCATCAAAGATTTGGAAAATAGAACTAAGAACAACTGGCATATTAGCAGGCTGATTATGATAATACTACCACAGATTAAAGTGAATTGTAATTTTCTATTTGGTAATGGCAGAGGGTGATTAAATTATTCATTGACAGACTTTTACAAAATGATATATAGTATTGATTATTTGGTAGAGAATAAGACTATCTGGGTTTGTAGGATATGATAATTTTAGAGCTGGAAGATATCTTATAGCCCATTGTTCCCCAATTCTTTTAAAAATGATGAAGAATCTGAGTTCCAAGGGTATTACCAGAATTATTTAATGCCAGCTCAAATCTGAGGATAGGATTTTCTTCTCCCTGTCACAGAATATTTGCCATAAGTCTTAAGATAGTTTCTTTTCTTTGGGGGGTGGCCCATTCTAGAAAAAAAAAATCCGTAACTCTAACCTTCCAGGAAATAAATCACTAATAAACAACAGTTTCCCCCCATTCCTTGAACTTGGTTGCTCAATACAACATGGAATAAAACTTAACATGAAATTCAGAAATCTAGACCTATGTTTTCAGGATGGGGATGGCATCTTCTAAGTGTCCAGTGTCAATTATGATAAGATCTTGCAATCAATAACTTATAAGCCAAAAAGTCAAATCGCGGCATACATATATCTTTAACAGATCTGCTTCTTCATGTCTCACATACTCTTTTCTTTTCGTTAACTGTAGGCTTTTCCTAATGTTCTTGCAAACCTACCAACCTTGACCTGTAGGGGATATAAGAGCAACTGAGAGTAAACTCTTTACAGTTTTTTTCTCCTCTTTTACAGCTGATGGGTGGCAAGTTGTAGCTGGCAGTCAGCCACCTGCTCACTTAAAATCTTAATCCCTGAAATGAAAAGCCTTTCAATATGCTGTACAGACATTAAGGAGGAAAAACCCCCACAAAAACCACTTCATTACCTCACTTATTCTGATGCACCGAATCTGCATTTAACAAGGTCTGAGCAACGTCTATGCATTATAATGAAGGAAAAATCAAATGACCTCAGAAACTGGGAGATGGTGCCAAAATCTGAACTGCATCTAAAATAAGAGTGTCTCTTCCTACGCAATCTGTTTGATGCAGAATGCATTAGTGTCTCAGCATGGCACAGCTGTGACTCCATCTAAGGAGAACAGTGCTTTCCCCTAGGTTTCTTTCTGTTGTTTTTTGTTTTGTTTTTTAATGTTCTTTCTAGTGTCCTTTACCTAAATTTAATCTGCTCCTGGTTTTTCCTTCTTTTTTTTTTTTCCCCAAAATAACTAGTATCTCTTAACATCTTTTAATCGAAAAGAAAAAGGCATTAACTGTAGTTACAACTTCTCCATCAGCTCTCAAATTGTATTTTTACCACAGACTCTCAAACAAACAAAAACGGAAAGCTAAATTAGTTTAAGAAAATACGCTGCTTCTAGATTTTTTAAAAAAATCTTCCCATATATTTAATTAAGCAAACAAATTATTCAATAAAAAACTTGAAAATTTTAAGCTTTCAACCCTTAACCCTCTCCTATGTGATCATTTTTGCCACTGACAAAAGCCCCCCCACCATGTAACGGCCTGTGTAGGGAGCTTGCCTTTGCTGAGACAACAGGGCAGGGAAAGCTCAATGGATGGCTCATTCCATTCCATAAATGGTTTGGCTCCCATTTGAATTCTTAACATGAACTTGCTATTTAAGAAATGTTTTCGATTTACAGAAAGGTTGCGAAGCCAGTGCAGAGTTTTTATATACCCACAACTAGTTCCCCTATTGTTAACATTTCTCATTAGTATGCCGCATACTAATTACCAGAGCAGTTAACCGCTCCATGGCAAATGATTCACTGCATCCCTTCTCCCAGAGAGTATATATTTATGAGCTTCTTTTAGCTCTCACATTGAATGAATGGATATTGATAGATTATTATTCACTAACATCCATACTTAGCTATCCTTAGTATTTATCTGATATCCTTTTTCTCTTCCAGGATCCCGTCCAAGGGATCACATTACATTTAATTTAGACTAAAACTGTGAGTTTCTTACAGTTCCCTTGCTTTTGATGACCTTGAGATATTTTGAGGAATACATTTTGTAGAATGTGTTTTTCTAGTTCCCTTATGGTTAGATTGGGGTAACATTTTTGAGAGAAAGGTCACAGCAGAAAAGCGCCCTTATCATCACATCACATGAAGGGGGCGTGCTGCCCACATGATAGGCCACTGTTGATATTAATCTTGATCACCTGACTGAGATGGTGTTTGTCAGGTTCTCCACTGTAAGGTTATGCCCCCCGTTTCCACCCTGTATTCTCTGGTGGTTATGCTCCACCTCCGTGAGGGCAGAGTATCTGCAAATGATACTTGGAATCCTTCTGCATAGATGTGTCTATTCTTTCCAATCCATTTAATCATTTTTGTCTACCAGTATAAAATCATAGGTATTTACCTCACACTTTGGGTTATAAGCCAATACTATGTCATTTATCTTGTTCAAGGTGTTCCAGCTTTTGCCATTTGGAGTTCCTTCTGTTGGCTCCTATGTCCCTTTGACATACCACCATCATTGCGTACGTGTGTTTTATTACTTTCTGAATTTCTGATGCTACCAGGTGTATCTGGCTCATCTTGTATATTGCCTACTGCAGCCCTGGAATCAGTCATTTCTCCAAGGAACCTGGGTTCTTTTTATTTGAGAATGGCATTTTAAAAAGATAGATCTGCATGCCGAATGTACCAGTCAACTTTTACTAGATAAATACAGCAGTGCCTTTGAACAGTATTTTCTAATCTGACATCACAATTAACATAAAGACAGATATTCTTCTTTTAAAAGCCCTTAACTTATACTTGTTACTACACAATGCATTCAACTTAATGCCTGAAAGGGCAATCGTTCCGAGCTGAGCAAAATGTTCATAAGAGGAAACTTATGTGTCTGGTTTAGAATTTTCTTCTTTACCTTTCACCCACACTAGCAGATCATTGGCTTTGTGTTCATTGTCTAAAGGAGAGATGTGACAGGGTAAAAACCCAAATACCCTGCTGGTCTCCCTGGGTTTGTGTTCAAAGCACTGAAGCTCTTTGTAAAAATATATTTATTGAAATTTACAGGGAGTTTTGAGCAGATCATGCGAGAAAAGCCTGTGATTCACTCCTAAATATGGAGAAGGAGAGAGAGAAAGGTTATTTCAGAGGATAAGGCAGCGATAGCGGTATTGTAGAAGCGCCAGACAAGTAGATCTAAGCAGACAGGACTGGCTGCAGACCTGCAAAAGATGCTTGGCGATCACGGGAAACTGACAGGATTGGAAGAGGCCTTCAGAACTGGGAAAACAGGCAATTTATTGGTAACCTGTGTGTGCCACTGACTAGAGCAGATGGCCCATCACCCAACCACCCCCAGACCCTGACACTGGAAGAGATAGAGCAGACACCTGGTGTGAAGCCATAAAGGGAAGTTCAGAATTACAAATATGTTGTAGAGTACTAAAGCATATTTCTAGCTCATTTGCATTTGAGGACTAAGACTCATACCCACTGTGCCTCTCATATTTTCCTTACTCTGGTAAAAGATTAGAGCAAATCCATCACCACGTGAAAAGCTTTATAAGAGACTAGAGGCCCGGTGAACAAATTCGTGCACAGGTGGGGTCCCTAGGGGTGGCCTGTGGGGATCGGGCCCCAGCTTGCACCCCCAGCCTTGCAGCCCCGCCTTGAACCACACAGTGGCCTGGCACCGCCCCCTTACCTGCTCCACCATCCTGCCTGTAGGATGATCGATTGGGGCCTGGTCCCCCGCCTGGCTCCCTCGGCACCTGGAGCCAGGTAGCAGCCCCGTCCCCTACTGCTCCCACTGGTCACCATCTGCGGGGCAATTAGTGGGGCGATCGGGCCCCCACTTGCATCTGCCTTGGCCTGGTGCCACCCACTCACCTGCTCTACTACCTGCCATGGTCCTGCTCTTGTCAGGGCCCATTGGGGCTGGCAGAGCCTCCACTGCCGCCCGTTGCCAGCACCACATTGCCAATGCCTGCCATGTTCCTCGCCGCCCCATGGTGGTCAGTGCGTGTCATAGTGAGTGGTTGAACTCCAGGTTGAACTCCCGAGGGGACAATTTGCATATTAGGCTTTTATTACACAGGATGTCTTTTAAGTACTTGGGATATCTGACAGAAAAAAAAATAATGCAGAGTGGTAGAGCTTTCTCCTTTCTTCTGCAGGGTTATCCAATTGTGGTTGGAAGCCCAAGACCAAATATTTATAAAGTACTTTCCATTCTAAGGGTGACACTCTGATTAAGGCTGCTAAGCATGGTTGTAAGTACAAAGTGCTTGTGATTACTTTAGTAGATGAGACTATGCTTTAAACATGCCTGTCAAAAATCAGGAGAATATACATTTTTGCTTATGTTCTCAAATACATACGCGCACGCGCACGCACACACACACACACACACACACACACACACACACACCTGAATTCAGTAAAAGAAACACTTTTGATTGATTGAAAACTTTCCTCAAACCTTTTGATGAGATCCAAATGCCCCAGAATTTGACCCAAAGGCAAATTCTAGTCAAAACTTAGCTTACTTAGAAAATATTCTTTCTTTTTAAAATATAAACACCAAATATATATAAAGCAGTTACTGCTTGGTGAAATGATTCCCATATCTTGCCAATTAGGAGGAGCTTTGTTTGAAGTCCAAGGATGAAAACCTCCTTTTCTGTGCATTCTTCATACACACGCACTGCCACATTTGCAGTGCGAACAGGCATCTTCATATTCAGGAACGAGAAAAAAGCCATCATCATACAAATGTCTGAGAGCCCTTTAAAAATCAGTGCTTTACGTTTTTCAGAAATTTATTTATTTCCCAAAAATAGCAAGTGTTTCATTAGTCCTCTCACAAAAATCGTCAAATGCATTTTGGGGGAAAAATAAATTCTAAAGTGTGTTCAGTCATACTCTATTCAAGCAAAGCACTGAAAAAAGTCTTTCAGACAGAACTACAGCTCACCATAATCTGGTTAAAATGACCTCCAGCACCACCTGTCATTATTAATATGCAGGAAAAGGAAGACTACCTTCAGCCTTGCTATCGTGGTGGGAATGTGGCCCGTCAGCGCATCGGTACTCTTATCTTAATGGCAGTTACATTTGCAATCCCTCTTCAGCCTTCGTGAAATCACTGAAGGAAGCTCATGGTTTAATTTAAATGTGTTTTAGGGAATATTTCATTAGCATTTACATCTACTTATGGAATAAAACCCAAAGGTCTTTTACATGTTCTATCTTTAGGTTTTGTTAGATTTTTCAAGCTAAACCATTTTTGCTTAGCTTAAAAATGTTATGCTGTTGTCGGAAATGATAAGATGCTAGAGCATAAGTGCCAAAGTCTTAACTGGTTAACTGATTTTAGCAGAAACTGGAGATACATGTTCTAAAGTGCTTGGCTCTGAAAACAACTCATAATGAGAGACAGAAAACATGAGCCCGCCCTGTTCAAGCCCACAAAGAAAGGCGTCTATATTAACTGAATTACATCTTCCAATAGGGGTCCGTTCTGGTCACTTGAAAGTCAGTTGAGCTGCATGTCTCATACCCACTTTTTAAGGCTTGAGAAGTCTGTCCACAGCCTTTTCAAGAACTTTACCAGGATAGCTCTATGCTCTATTCCAGACCAATGTAATGCTGAAGTCATGTGGATCAAAAGAGCTATGGAACGAATTGTAAGAAAATTATACGTATGTGCAGGGGTGTTACAATATCCCAGGTATATATAGGAAATACATATTACAGAGAGGCCCAAACTAGTTCTACTGCTTATAATTTGTAGGCACAACTACTGACAAATGTTATGTCAAAGAAAATTATTCCTAAACTTACATTCATCAAATATTTAATACTTAGCATGTGCTAGTCATGATATTCTCTTTGCCTTGTTTAAATTTTAGTTTGCTTCATTTTTAACTAAAAGTATATATGTGTATTTAAAGAGTGTTTGCATGCACATATACGTACACACACATTCACAATCGCACACACTGCTAGAACAAACATTCTGAACACAATTATTAGAGGCATTTTTGGAGAATTACTACTTTTGTTTTCTCAAATGGGAGAAGCGATGCATCCATCAGTGTGCATGGCATGTTCATGGAGAGCTTATCTAATTCCTAGTTGAAGCAAGCTCAGAGGGTGTTTGTTTTAGCATAGACTGTGATAATTTTGCCCAATTCCCGTTTATTTCCTTTTCCTTCTTTGCAATAAAAACTTAAAAATAGCTCACAAAGGGGGTAAGAGCACCTTTAAATGATAAAATTTGGCAGATACCACCTTCACCTTAAAAAAGTAGACATTTTTCCCCTTTAAATACAACTCTAAGAAAATCTGAAGCATTTATATTTATTGATATTATACTTTGCCTCCCACTGATATGCAACAATGATTTGTATTAGAAGATGATAATGCTGACTTTAATGTTTTCTCATATTTATGCAAATAGTTGAAAGGAACTATTGTTGATGAGTACCTGAAGATTGTAATTTTTATTTGTGGCTACAATTGCTACTTTTCATGGCTCTATTTGCACACTACTTCTTGAGAAGGTTTGGTTTTATTTTATTCTCCCCCAGGTTTTGACACATGGTTTAGCAGTGGTTGGCAAACTCATTAGTTAACAGAGCCAAATATCAACATTACAACGACTGAAATTTCTTTTGAGAGCCAAATTTTTTAAACTGAAACTATATAAGTAGGTACATTGTTATTAACTTAATTAGAGAATTCCTAAGGCTTAGGAAGAGCCACACTTGAGGGGCCAAAGAGCCACATGTGGCTCGCGAGCCGCACTTTGCCGACCACGGGTTTAGCAGAACTGGCATGGAACTAGTGCACACAGTGAGTTCCAGATGAGTGGTTGGACATGAGGGTGATGACATATGGTCTAGAGCAGTGATGGCAAACCTATGACATGTGTGTCAGAGGTGACACGCAAACTCATTTTTTTGGTTGATTTTTGTTTGTTAAATGGCATTTAAATATATAAAATAAATATCAAAAATATAAATCTTTGTTTTACTATGGTTGCAAAGATCAAAAAATTTCTGTATGTGACCCGGCACCAGAGTTAAGTTAGGGTTTTTCAAAATGCTGACACGCCGAGCTCAAAAAGTTCGCCATCACTGGTCTAGAGAGACTGTTTTTCAGGAAGAGTCATCTAATTCTTCAGCAACGGAGCAAAAGAAGATCATGGAATTGTCACGGGACACTTCCAGCAGCCTTTCATGAGTTTTATAATGTCTAATATATTTGTGGAGCATTTATATAGGGGGTGATCTTATGTTAAAAATGTTCCAACAAATATGAGAATTTACTCTTACAAGACTTTGCCTGCATAAATCTCAACTCCCCTTCCTCCCAAATCACCTGGTTACTTCAATGAATGAAATGAATCCCAAAGCCAATGGCCTTGAATTTAAGACTACAATTTGTAAATGTTATTAAATAGCGCAGTGCTTTTCAAATTTTAAAGTAAATGAGAATTATTTTTTTAAGAGTCAATCTGACAAAGAACATTACTGTTTCGCCTGTGAGAGCTGCTCTCGTGGAAGCCTGACCACCTCATGCTCTCATCTGCCTGGTCAATTCCCATCACCCTGACTGTTAAACCCAAGGATTCGAATGAACACCTCTAATGTACAGTGTTAGTGTTTCACAAAGACGCCTGCAAAAATAAACTGAACAGTCATGACATGAACCAATAATCACTGGCTTTTTAGTACAAATTGCTTTACAAATTTAGTACAAATCCTGTTCTGACAGAAATGATTTTAATAGCATAATTTTTAAATTGAGTGTTTCAATTGGTGGGTTCACTAACACCTGTTTTTTCAGAATCCAACTCTTGTTGTTGGGCGTATAGAAGAGCATCATTGATGAGTCCTGTTGTTTGCTCAAAAGGGCTGAAACACGGAGAGGAGGCAGAAGATGTGGAATTCTAAGCCCAGCTCTCCCAATTTATGGCACAGCTCCACTTAAAAAAATTTTCATATGTGCATATTTTCTAAATCCTCTTATGCTTGCTCAGGCTTATATCATTGATCTGTGTGTGTGTGTGTGTGTGTGTAGAGAGAGAGTGTATATATACATATATATCTATACTAGAGGCCCAGTGCACGAATTTCATGCAGGGGGAGAGGGGGTGTCCCTCAGCCCAGCCTGCACCCTCTCCATCTGGGATCCCTCTAACAATCCAGGACTGTTGGCTCCCAACCACTCACCTGCCTGCCTGTCTGATTGCCCCTAACCACTTCTACCTGCCAGTCTGATCACCCCCTAATCGATGCCTAACTGCTCCCCTGCCGGCCCAATTGCCCCTAACTGCCCTCCCTTGCCGGCCTGGCCACCCCTAACTGCTCTCCCCTGCTGGCCTGTTCGCCCACAACTGCCCTCCCCTGCTAGCCATCTTGTGGTGGCCATCTTTGACCACATGGGGGCGTCCATCTTGTGTGTTAGAGTGATGGTCAATTTGCATATTACCTCTTTATTATATAGGAGATATATATATTCATTAGACACAATGCAATCTAAAAATTAAAATAATCTAAAACTATTTAATATTTAGAAAATAACAAAAGGTGTTTCATAATCTAGTCTTTTTACCTACCCTTCCTCTTCATCCTCATCCTCTCCCACAATAATCCTAATAAACTAGAGGCTATTTTCTAAATCCTCTTATGCTTGCTCAGGCTTATATCATTGATCATGCTTATATCATTGATCATGCTATTCCCTATTCTTGATCCTAATCCTTGTTTGGATGTAAAACTTCCTCTGACCTGCCAAGTCTCAGCTCCCTGAGTTCTTCCCTGTCTATGCTCCTTGTCTCTGCTCCCCAAGCAAGCTACTGTAAGCAGACAGCTTGTGTACGGATGATTTGTCGCATTCTTTACACTATGATGTAATTGTTTCC
>NW_006383010.1:4635418-4670170 GCF_000327345.1 Myotis davidii | reverse complement strand
AGAAATTTTTCTGTTGGGCTAATATTATCATAAGCATCTAAAATTATCAGAGTACTTACTATAAAGTATGGAAAGTATCCTTACTTTCTTTCAACTTTGAGACTTGACAAGTTCTTAATTACATATATGACCATTTTTTTAACCAGAGAAAAAACTTTCTGTTACCCTATGTACATGTGAGCTCAATATATTGACCTATCTCTCCTAATTGTAATGATCATAAAACCTGGAAGTTATTCTTGACACCTCCCTCACCCTTCTTATTCAGTCCAGTCTTCTTGTTGATTTACTTCCTAAAGAGCTCTGACTTTTTTCACCTCATCATCTCTTGTCAATAAGACATAATACATCAATACAAATGCACCCAACCTGAGAGCACCAACATATATAAAACAATTCCTAACAGACCTTAAAGTTAGAAACGGACAAAAATACAATTATAGCTCGGTGTCTAAATGCCCCATTGGCAACAATAGATTTTTGAAAATGATACATCCAATAAGGAACTGATATCCAAAATATATAAAGAGCCAAACCGGTTTGGCTCAGTGAATAGAGTGTCGGCCTGCGGACTGAAGGGTCCCACGTTCAATTCCAGTCAAGGGCATGTACCTTGGTTGCGGGCACATCCCCAGTGGGGGGTGTGCGGGAGGCAGCCGGTCAATGTTTCTCTCTCATTGATGTTTCTAACTCTTTATCCCTATCCCTTCCTCTCTGTAAAAAATCAATAAAATATATTTAAAAAATTTTTTAAAAAAATCAAAATATATAAAGAAAAAATACAAAATATATAAAGAACACAGCAACAAAAAATAAACAATCCAATTAAAAACTGGTCAGAGGATCTGAACCAACCCTTTCCCCAAGAAGACATACAAATGGCCAACATACTTATGAAGAGATACTTAACTTCACTAGCTATGAAAGAAATCAAAACCACAATGACATGCCACCTTACACCTGTTAAAAGTTATTATTCATAAAACATGAAATAAGAGTTGCAGAGGATGTGAAGAAACACACAAAAACCCTTGTACACTGCTGTTGGCAATATAAATTGGTACAGTCCCTACGAAAAAACAATATGGAGGTTCCTCAGAAAATTAAGAATAAAACTACCGTATGATCCAGCATTCTCTCTTCTGCATATCTAACCCAAAACTTGAAAACATTTATTTGTAAAAATATACATGCTCCTATGTTCACTGCAGCACTATTCACATTAACCAAGACATAGAAACATCCTAAGTATTTCTCAAGATGATTGCATAAAGATGTGGTACATACATACCATGGAATACCACAACACTATAGTGGTTACCAGAGGGGAAGGGGATGGAAGAATAAAGAGAATAAAGTGGTCAAATACATGATGAAGGAAGGAAACTAGACTTTGAGTAGTAAGCACACAATGCAATATACAGATGGTGTATTATAGAATTGTACACTTTAAACTCATATAATGTTATTAACCAATGATACCCCAATAAATTTAATTATAAAACCTAACAAAATAAGATCTATAAAGAGGTCTCTGTAAGGAGATTAAATGGAATGAGGTGTTTTTTTTTTTAAAAAAAAATGAAATACACTCATTTTAAAAGACATTTTGAAGTAGGTATATAGCATTATATTACTATTGTTTACATAAGCCAAAATATTTAAAAAGCCACAATAGGCCTTTATTATATGCATTGATTATCAAGCTAACACTAGATTAAACCTACATGAATTATAACCAGAGAGTATGTCTCATTTCCTGAATATTTATAGATCGGATATATTCATCCATACACACACACACACACACACACACACACACACACACACATTCATCTTATATTTTGGCATCAATTGCAAAGTTCACCATCTGGTCTTTGCGTAAAGTGTCCAAACATGCAAGAAGAAAAATGTACGGATCAATTAAAATGAACTATTTGGAAGAGATAACTTGGTTTCTATAAAAGGTCAGGTAACTATAACCACTGTTGTCTATTAATATATCAATTCCATCAAGATCTTGGATATCTTGAAGAAAAAAACCTTGCTGAGAAGAATTATTTTCCATAGACTAGTTGAGTTTTATATTCTTTTATCTTTCCTAAAATTTATTGCCAAAATGTTACAACTTTGTAACACCATAACTTTATACACCACTCCGTCAGAAAAGTAAATAATAGAAAGAACAAAACCCCGTGAGGGAATGCTTTGTAAGCAATGGTCACTTAGAGAAATAACTACACTTGATGGAAACCATTCAATCACATACTCAGGGCACCCAGGCACCAACAGGGCTGCTACACTGAGGAATTCTAGGCCCACCTTTTCATGGTATAACCTGGGAATATTGGTCCCAAGGTAGATGGCATAGAAGGGCAGAATTTTTATTAATAGGTTAGATCATGTGGTAAAATAAGACAGAGCTTTATCTTGAACGTTTATATAATTACAAGGTAAATATTAAGTTGTTGAAAGAAAAATCAGCCAACTTTCACGGGAACTTTACTAAGCTATCTGCTCCTTTGTCATAATATTGTCTGGTCTCATTTTTCGTTTGGTTTAAAATGCAAGTGTACTTATTTGCTACAGTACAGTTGTATTCTCTGCCTCAAGCTGGAAGCTCCACTCTCCAACAGCAGCCTTGCCCACACACGTGTCATTGATCATTCTCATTGTCTTTCAGCATCTGGTAGAACTAAATGCAGAATGTAAATAATTAATAGAGCTATCATGTTTTTTATTTCTTTCAACTTAGAAGACAGTGGAGCAAAAGTCTAAATATACATGTATCCTGTAATCGTAGACAGATAAAGAGGGTTGAGAAAAGACATTCTGTTTTCTTATCGTATTTTTCCATGAATTTATTAGAAAACAGAAAATGTCAGAAGAGCTTAAATTGCAAACATTAACTAAGATAAAAAATTCTTATCCTCAAATTTCTCCCCATAGATGGCCTTGCCGCCTGTGCCATGATGGCGTGTGTAGTCACCACACTGGCACATAAATCCGGGAATAATTCTGTGAAAGCAGGAACCTTCATTACCAAATCCTTCTCCCCAGGGCTCAGAGCACGGACGTTTTCTGCTGTCTTTGGAACTTTGTCTGTAAAGAGCTGGAAGAAGATGCGGCCCGAGGGCTAGCTGTCGGCATATCGAAGAATACTTTGGTGGGGTTCACCATGGCTGGTCAGGGGCGGCTCCGGGCGGCGGCAGCGTCTGCAGTGCCTTCCATAAACTTTTCATAGTGGCCTGGGATCCTGGAAATTTTCCTCAATACACTGAAATTAGTGAAGTACTGTCTCTTGGATGATGAATATTGCTGCTATAGCAGTGCTCATTATATATTCATCTTAATTTTGCATTTATCATAAAAGCAACCCACCTTGTGCTTACTTAAAATGTCTTGTCACTTTTTAAAATAAAAAATAAAATTATCATTTTTATAATAATAAAAACTTACATCATTATCGATACCTTTTGCAAATTATTACTACTCTTATTTGGAGGGTCTTTCTAGAATCTAGAGAGTCACAGTGAAAAGTGATTCCTATTTTGAAAGGAGGAGCTTCCACTAGCATTGCATAGGAACAAGTTATAAAATTGTTGACCTCCATGAAACTTCTTCACAGATGAGTTTTAGAAGATTTAACATCTTTTACTAATTTCTCTTATTTTTCTTATTCTGAGCTTAAATGAATTCTCTTTGCGACTCCATATGTTACTTAGACAAATATTACAGAATGCCTGCAGTGATGGGGTCTTTTTTTCCAAGTCTTATTACATGTTGCTGTGGGTCTCCACTGAGAAGACCTATTTTAATTCTCATTTTCAGACTCTCTCCTGAGAAGGAGAGCTGCCGTCTCCTTTCAAGGTCACAGGATTTGATGGATGAGAAGTACCAGTAGAGATCCCAATTTCATTCCAAAGTGAAAGAAAAACAGAAAAGAAGATTAACCTGTCCCAATTAAGTTGCAATGAGGCCAAGGGCAGGTGACCTTTAAACAACTGAACACTATGATCTTAAAGCTGAATTACTGAATCATTTTTCAAGTTCCTTGAGACTGCTTCTTAAAAGTAACTTGCATCTCTATATATAAAAACCTAAGCGACTAAATGATCGAACGACCAGTCGACTGGTTGCTATGATGTGGACTGACCACCAGGGGGCAGACGCTCAACACAGGAGCTGCCCCTTGGTGGTCAGTGCACTCCCACAGTGGGAGCACTGCTCAGCTGACCGACTGGTGCTAGAAGCCAGACGCCAGACGCCATCGGACTCACTGCTGGCAAGCGCCTCTCCTGCCTCCGTGGCAGTGCTACTGAGCAGCCAGCAGCAGCAGCAGGCACAGCAGGGCCCGGATTAGTAGGGACGCACTACTACATCCCTCAGGAGATGTTGGGCTGTGGGGATCAAGCAGAAACTGGGCAGTCTGATATCCCCTGGTGGGGGGTCCCAGATTAGGAGAGGGCGCAGGCAGGTTGAGAGACCCCACTGGTGCACGAATCCATGTACCAGGCTCCTAATAAATTAATAATCTAATAAAGGTAAAATGTATACAATAGACATTAAACCAATTTTGGATAATGTTGGAAGAGAGAAGTAATAAATTGAGAATCATTATTTGCACTTTCCCTAAGCAAAGGTTGAGGTTTTCAAAAAAAGTTTATAGTTCGTTGCTATTTTGCCATGAAAGTAAAAGAATGGTCATATAACTTCTTAACACCATTCTAGATATGTAATAAAGAATGTGATATTTCATTAAGGTGTCTGAGATTGTCCAGTTAAAGTTATCATTCAAATAATTTCCTGTACCAACCTTATTATCTTTAGAGGTTATAAATTGCTAAATAGATGTTTTATACATTTCTAAATATTGCATTTTGAATGAAAACCTTTCAGGATTTATGCACAATAAAAATAACTACAATGTTTAAATGACTTAGAATTGCCATACCATTTTGAATAGCAACTGAATCACAAAGTAGTTCTTAAAAACTGCATTTAATAATAGTTCCATATACATGGTGGGACAAAAGTAGATTTACTGTTATGAGTACAAGAAGCAGAAAGTTTATTCTTGTTTTACTATTTATTTATTATTGTATTATTTTCCATATGAACAACTGTAGACCTACTTTTGCCACACTCTATATGCATGTATATAATTTTATAGTTAATTGCAATGTGAATTTGTAAAAAGGGGTGTTAATTTGGGGCAGAACAGGTTAAGGAAGGCATTGTGGCAGCGATATAACACAAAATTCTCTTAACAGAATTGGAAAGACTCAGATAAATGATAAGGAGGAAGGCATTGCCAGAGATAATAGAGGGAGGGGTGCAGGGGCATATACGCACGTGGAGATAGAAAATGGTAGACATTTTAAGGGAGAGAATGGGGAAAATGGTGGCTAGAACAGGTTTTATGTGGTAAAAAATAACTAGGAGATAAGGTGGGAGCAATGTAATAGGAGTAGATGGAAAATAGGACCAATAGGACAACTTTGTTTTCAGGTTCAGAGGTTTAAAAGTTACCTTGGAAGCATTAGAGGATCCAAAGAAAAACAAGACCTTTCTTGTTACAACAAAATATGTATATATACATGCACATAATTGGTAGACATAAATTGCAACATTTCTACACGATAGTGGCACTAATGAAACATTCTCTCTTATTGTACTTTATTGGCTTATTTTATGTTATGCAATAATGAGGTATTCTTTAAACTTAGGTTATTGGGTAAGTAAATGGAACATGTGCGCACACATAGATATTTTTATTTTATTCATTTATATCTAAGCTTTATTTAAAAATTCCATCCCTTTGAGTGGTAACCGATTCAGGTTTAATCCAGTCCATATACTTGTCTCAGTTCTCAGTGTCGGGGCTCTTCACTCCACCGGCTGATGTTCTTTGCTGACAGGCCTCAATTACTTGATTTTCTCCCGTTTCTGGCTCAGAGGTTCAGCATGAAACTGTTTTTGCAGAGTTGTGCAATAGATGGTCAAGATTTTCTTCTTAAGGTTCACTTTAATTCTGTTAGGTGGATTTCAATCTTAAGTCTGAGTATTTTGTGATCCATGCAAGTCATAATAATCACATTCCATGTTTTCTCAGGTGTACTACACAATAGAGACATACATAGATGTATATGTAGATGCACATACTTAAAGATGGCAAACATTTCTTAAGAAATGTTTTGTAAATAAAGTCTTCTTCTCTAGAGTCCCAAATAAGCATACAGTAGTACAAAGTCAAAGAAATATTTTGAAAATTGGTATGAAAGGAAGATTATAAACTTGAACTGTCAGGCTGCTTATTCTAGATTACCGGACTCGGTCCATCTGAGTTATATAAAACTGGTGTTCCCTGTTATATGTTTGTAATTTTTTACATTTGAAAGCTATAATATAAAGTTGTGAACATGCAATATAAATTAGGGATCTTACATGGGAATGTGATACATTTTGTACTATGGGAAATATTTATACTTGGGGAAAGGGTGAGAGGTTTATTCCTTGAAGTAAATGGGTCGAGATTATTAATTATTTGTTTGCTAAGTACTAATATTTAAATAAGTAAGTCTACTAGTTATAAAACTCAAACAAATTACCCACAGATTAAACTTAAATGATTAAATGACAGTGTTTTGTAATTATGTTGCTTTTAGTCTTTTGAACAGTATACTATTTCTCTTACAACATTCACAGAATGGGGCAAAAGTAGGTCTAGTTGTTTATATGGAAAATAATGCAATGATTGATAAATAATAATACAAGATTAAATCCTGTGTTTTGCATACTCACAACTGGATGTGTGAAAATTAAGGTTAGAAAATTCTACATTTCCCATATTATTTGGTAGAAACATAATGATACTGGTCTACCACAACTCTATTAAGTCAACATGTTAATAGTAAACCTGAAAAGACTAGAAATAGACTACACAGCTTCTAAATTTGCCTCTTGAACGATGGAGATTCTTCAAAGTAATAATATAAAATCCAGCTACATACTATTTGTAGAAGATAAACTTTAGCAAAATGACCTAGGGGATTTTACATTAAAGAGATGAAAGTAAGTTATAATATACCAATTGTATAAAAGCTGATGAAGCAATATTAACATTAGGGTAAATAAATTTTGAGGAACATAAAATTCAATCTGAATGCTCTTTTCTCTTGATAATGAAAACATGGATCATGAAAAAAACTTACAGAACAATACCTGTTGTAAGTACTAGTAAAATTACTCAGAATATAGGTAACATTATCATCATTAATGTGTCAAGATAGTTTTTCTAGTCTCTTTAAGCTGTCATTTGCAATTATTACTGTACTTATAATCATGACAGAACTAGATTTATAACATGACACTTACCCTCAGTTTTTATCCCAGATACTATGACAAAGATTTGCAATCTCATAATCTTTTGATATCATGTCATGTTTTATTGTAAATATGCTAATGCAATCTACCTTACAGTGCATCAGCCAGTGGCTTTGTTCAAGGACATACATAAGACACAGAACCAGGCACTGGCTGTTGTGTGGACTTTGTTCAGACCATTGAAGTCACTATATGAACCAACCTGTCCACCAAGGTGTGGGTTGATTTATTCTTTATTTGCCTCTGCGAACTCCTTCTCCTTTCATTTTGGTGGCCTTAAAGCAGCTCAGAATAATTTTAAAAAAATATATTATCAAGGGAATATTAATTTTGGATATTACACTTGCTTTTGGTGATAAAAAAACAACAACTAGAAACTCAGTCAAAATTCACTACAGATCATTCAATTGTAGAGACGCCAGAGGTCTGAAGTCACAAGGGCTTATAGAAGGACTCCTTCAGTTCCTGCAATGATGGGAAACTTAGGGTAAGAATGGAGGCTCTTCCTGGCCCTTCTGCATTTGCTCACTTCTGACTGTGCTCGGATTTCAAAACATATTCCTCATAGGCAGCTGTGAGGGTCAAGTTTACACATTTGCTTCTAGTCCTCAGCTTTAAGAGTGGCCTGGTTGGGTCCCAGGGAAATCACAGTTTTAGTGTTTTAATTGTGATGTCTAGATATAGTATTAAAAGGAGATCACGTTAAAATGTTACAGTTCTATAGTTTTTCTCATTCTACATGACAACAGTGTCAGGATTCTAAATTGTATTTTTTTATATTTATTTCCATGTTTCTTCTTACAGAGTAGGTAAGCACATGTAAGTCTCTTTAATGATAATGGGATGGTAGAGACATGTATGGAATTCCCACAATGGTTCATGTGGTTTGCAATTAATGATACACAGACTCCAAGGAAGATTAAGAGCTGCAGCCCTACAGCTATGCCTTCTGTCCAATATACTGGTCCAGCTTCCTTTGAAAGTGCACAAAGCAATGGTATGTTTTTTAACTCCTACAACTTTGAGTACCCTGCTAGAGTTTTAACAACAACAAAAAGGTGTTAAGCCTGCTGCACCAATTTATTTAGATTTGCTTTGGTTATTTTATACTAGAGGCCTAGTGTACAAATTCGTGCATGGGTAGAGTCTCTCAGCTTGGCCGGTGTTTGGGGTTGATGGGGGGCCAGCCTGCTGGGGGGAGGAACCGCGGGAGGTTGGCCCAGCAGCAAGCTAAGGCACAGCTGATTCTGCGAGGAATTGGGCTCCCTCCTCCCTCCTGTTTGGGTTCGGGGTGTGGGTGATCCAGAAACTGGGCTGTCAGGGCCCCAGCAGCAAGGTCTGGGTCAGTGTTTGTCATAGTTACCAGCCGGTCAGCATGTCATTCTGGTCGTTCAGTCTTAACGGTTGCTTAGGCTTTTATATATGTTCTACCTTAAAATACTTAAGTCACAGAATAGCTCTACAGAATGGTTCCTTGGTCATATGGCTTACTTTTTAAATGATTGTAATATTTCAATAAATTGCATGCTTTATTTTCCCAATAAATTTCCTTAGAAATGTATGCAATAAATCTACATAAGCCATACTAAATACAGAGCTCTGAATATAGAATTCTTTCAAGCAAATATGACACAGAATCAACTTATGCCCCAATATAAAGGCTATCAAAAGCATAAATACTTCTTATGCTGCAAAAAAGTAATTTTCTAAAAAGCAACAAACTTGATCTCTTTAGCATCTTGCAATAATAAAAAATTATGCACCTTTCATGCACACAAGTTACTGAATAACTGATTCAACAAAGTAGATTTGGTTCTAAAATTAACAAATGAATGTGCTCCCCACACATTGTAGGGTTACTAGGAGCTCAAAAAAAAGGTACCAGGTCGCCCAGCTGGTGTGGCTCAGTGGTTGAGCATCGACCTATGAACCAGGAGGTCACTGTTCGATTCCTGGTCAGGGCATATGCCTGGGTTATGGACTCAATCACCAGTGTGGGGCGTGTAGGAAGCAGCTGATCTATGATTCTTTCTCATCACTGACGTTTCTTTCTTTCTCTCTCTCTTCCTCTCGGAAATCAATAAAAATACATTTTAAAACAATCTGGTGAGGAGTCTGCCCAGCAGACTGCACTGTAGGACATGGGGCTTTAACTTTATTTTTAGATTATGAAGGCAATCTCAAAAGGCTTTCAGCCAAGGGGCCTATTAGGCTGAAGAGATGTGTGTTACACTACATGTTTGTCTATATGTCCTGCATATATTTATATAGATGTATACAAACGTCTGTACAAATGCTAACCAAATTAACATTATTAATTCTGGAAGCTGGGAATAGCAGGTACCTTTTTTCTTATTCCATTTTTATAGTCAGCGTTGCTTTGTTAAGTAAGAGAAGCATTGCTAATTTCTAAAATAATAAACCAAAAATTGTCAGGGCTTCTCTGAAGTATAAACTATCATTTTCCATTTAATCATTTTCTCTAAGTGTTCAATATCATTTTAAAAACCCAAACAACACTATTTGTATTTCCTAAATGTGTTTACACTTCAGCTGGTTGTACCTCTGTTTCAAGTGTTTCATCCTAAATTCTCTTTTTAACTGAGAAGTGCCTGTACACATATGTGAGTGGCCAGGCAGCTCCTACTGAAGATCAAACCTATTTTCAGGCACTCAACATCTGTATAGTGGTTATTTCCAGGCAATAAGGACATTCATAGTTATTAAAATGAAATATTCATTTTTTTTCAATGATGAGCAACATGAATATTGTATGCGTGTTTCAGAACATGACTGAGTAACCTGCAGAGGTAAAGTTCAAAACTTTATAAACCTCATTTCAACATACATGATAGTACTAAGATAATAATATATGTTTGCTTTTAATGTTAAAATAATCTAATAGGGTGGTGAAAGCCTGGGGAAGGGGTGGAGGTGGGGGCAGGCTAGAAGAAGTCAATGTGGGGAAAATGGGGATATGTGTAATACTTTCAACAATAAAGTTTCTAAAAAAATTAAAAAATAAAAACAATCTAAATAGTTACAGGTTGGTAGGCAAAGATGTATTGATACGTAGACAAAATTGGCTTGCCTATGTTTCTATGTAACTTGTGGGTTGTCAAGTGGGGTGACTTTATTTATAGAGATACTTAAATGCCATATCCAAATAAGTAGAGAGAATACCATTTGTTTTAAGTGCTATTAAGTAGTTTTGAAATACACTGACTAGGAGTGAAATTCTTGGTTTTGTTCATACATTCCAATTCATGACAACACACCCCTTCCTTCCACTCATGTGATCATTAGTCCTACTAGGAGAACAACTCAATAACAATAATTCGATAATTCTCTGAGCATGTTTTCAGAAAATAAGATCCTCACTACACTGATTTTTACCTACAGAAAAGTGTATTGCCATTCATAAGATTTTCAGGTTTAAAAAAGGAGACCATTTATCTTAGACTACATCAATAGATTTTCAGCTTTTAAGTTACCACCAAAAATCATGGTTCTTTATTTACTTACATAATGTCATTTACTTTAAGCAATGTAAAAATTATCACTCATATATTAAATCAAGACTCTTACGTGCATATATTTTTAGCACCATCACAGGAAAACTTAGCACTTGCAATAATAATCTCTGTATATGACATTGCATTTGCCAATTCATTTCATGCTCTATAGTTTTATTTATATTACTGTCATTTTTATAGTCAGAGAATTTAAGTCTAAATTAAGACCACAAGTGAATAAAAATTACTTTTCTGATACAAAACTAGATACAAGTAGCCTTTGAATATAATCACCATCCATCTTCACTACACACAGATCTCAATATAATCTGGTTCTATGTCACAGTCTTGTCCACATGTACCCACTAAAGTCAACACATAAACCAGTAAAAAAACCAACCAACCAACCAACCAACCAACCAACCAACCAATCAAACAAACAAACAAACAAACATATCAAAGAGTTAAGTATTTTAACACAATCCTCTGGTTTAGGGACTATCTTTGTCATAGCCACTGGATAACTATTCAGTGGTGTTGATCCTGATTTTCTGGCTTTGAAGTTATTTTGTCCCTTTTTTTCTCAGCTTATTCTCAATGAATTTACTTTTATACACTTAATGCTAGTATTTTGTTTCATGGATGCCCAAAGGAAAAATCAACATTTTCTTCAAATATGATGCAGGTTATTAATCAATGAAGGATTAAGAAATATGTTTCCCTGTGGATAAGGAAAATCCATTTCTCTCATCCAATAATTTGTTTTGCTGTTTTCTCTTAACTTTAAGTTTCTTTAGAACACTTGTTAATCAGAAAGAGGATACAAAATTTTGGTATCATTTTCACTGTAGATCACAGTACTTTTTCTTACCCCAGCTTCTTTTCTTCCTTATCCTTCTCCACCCAGTACCATTCTCTCTGTCCCCCCTAACCCGCCTCTCTCCCTCCCCCTCTCTCTTACACACACACACACACACACACACACACACACACACACACGATTTCTGATGTCAATCAGGAGACTCCAATCAAGCAGTGACTATACAAAAAGGAATATGACTGTAACAGTGTGATCCACAATGTACACAAATAAAGTCACTCCTGCCTTTATACTGGATACTGAAAGAATTTCTGTATGAGGAAGATTTAAAAGTAATGAACATTTTTAGCTAAATGTTCCAAAAATATCCTCTCCAATATTCCTTATCTTCATCTAGATACTATTAAAAGAGAAAAAAACAATCATTTTAAGTTTTCAATATTGAGTGCTCTTGACAGAGCTGTTAGAAATAGTAAATAACTCTAAGTAAGACAAAGTAAACTATGGTATTTAAAGGTGTGGATGCCCCTTATTTGAGTACTTGAGAGTGAAATTAAATCACATCTATTACAAAACTTGGCAGGAAATAACCAAAAACTGTCCTTTTTGGGTACTGAGGTGAGAATTGTTGTCCAGGCTGTCTCTGTGTTTGGCATCTCGTGAACAGAGACTAAGATAGCTAATTAAGCCTAATTGTGATAAATTATGTACTTCATATTCATTCTAATGAAGAACTGCTGCTTAGCAGGTAATAACCCAAACCACTAAAATAATTGTGGTTAAAACCTTGGATAAATGTAGAATGACTCTACATGTGAGAGGGTAGTGCTTCATGCAAGATGCCATTATTACTGCATCCCAATTTTCATATATCATTAATTTTGTGACAATATATAAACTTATTAACATTAATATGGCTAACAAGCCCTGTCTTTCCAACATATTCTGTTTTTAATCTGAGCATAGCCTTTTTGGAAAACATAAAAATCTAAATGTTGACTTTGAGTTGTACTCTATTTCTGTCATAGAGACATGAAATTCCAGTGTAGTTATTCTAAACTAACTTTCCTTCATTCTGTATTTTTATTTAAGTGATCCCAAGTGTTTTCTTTTGTATTACATCCTTGTCAATAAAAACATTTTATATTTGATATTTATAAATTTTAAACATTTATTTATAAATCATAATCATGTATAAGTGAGCTAAATATATTGATTATTAAAATATATGAAAGTATAAAAGTAGGTAAAATAAACACTAATAGGAGTTCTAATGTGTTCATGCTCTATCCCAATGGGTTGTATTGCATACCCAATGGAGTGGTAGGCTCACTCCTCTTTGTAGACCAATGCTCTGGTCAACATATTGAAGCTTGCCAAAGGAGCAACTCAGCACACACTAATTTTTAAAATCTCAATACAATTCCAGATGTATAAAATTAAGAGTTGGAAAATATTTAAGGGTTCATCCAAGAAATACTCTCTTGTATACTTGAAATTTGCTATGAGAATAAATCTTAAATGTTCTACACACACACACACACACACACACACACTACTAATGATAACTATTTGAGATAATAGACATGCTAATCAATTTGGTGGTGTAATCATTTCACAATGTTACTGATACACATTGTGGAAAGACATAAGCTGGGGGGAAAAGCATAAACAAACAAAAAGAAACCCATCCCTTCCCCTGAAGCACCCTTCTTCTTGGACACCACTGCTAGAAGGTTCATCCTTTACCGATCTATGTGCACTGAGGGATCACAGGTTCGGTCTTCTTTCCCATGGCAGCCTTCCACATATTTGAAGAAACTTAACTAAGACTCCTCTGATTGATACTGTCTCCATGTTACATATGTTCACTTGCTTCAGTCATCCTTTATGAGGTCTGTTTTCTAAGCCACACTGTGTTCTCGCCCATTCACTCTGAGCAGCACTAGCTGTGAATGTCCACCTGAAAATGGGAACCCAAAGCAGGCAACACTCTAGATAGGGTCTTACCACTCTGGAATTAGAGGAGTATAACTTCCCATTGATCAATAACCCATTTTACATAATTAAATTAAAGAAATAGCTCTTCTTTGGAAATATAATTATTTGTCTCCACAAGTTTTAAAGGCAAACAGCAAATTTATTACACCACAGTGTTGCATTTTAAACATCTGCTATGCTATGTTATTTAAACACACACACACACACACACACACACACACACACACACACACACACACACATTTGCAAATAACAAAAAGATCAATGGGCCTAAAATAAAATGGAAAAATAAATATGAATCCACTAGGGCCCTATAGATAATGCAGTTGGCTTTTCTTTCAATGAATTTAGATAGGTTATTTCATGTGGAGGGACCTAGAATAATCATGATAAAATTACTTTATAGAAAGTGTGCCTGAGCTAAAAGGTTCTATTATTTTAACTGATTCTTTCCATTTCTGGTCTCACTGATGTATGTTGAGTCTTTTTTTTTTTTTTTTGTATTTCTGCATAGCTGGGTTAAGTATTTTTTATGCCTCATTACTGATTTTTACATTATCTCCTAGGTAATAGTGAAACCTTGAACAATTAGTATAATATATGCTTAAATTTTAAAACTACATGGAGGTAAAGCACTGGTAGAATTCAAACAAAAAGAAAACATTCCTTCAGTAAACATGTTATTTTGGTCAAAATTAACTTAAAAATAAAGTTTTGCAAAAAATGACAATCATCTAACAATCTCAGGTTCAAATGTGAGGAGTAAATTGATAGATTTATATTTTCACTGTATTTAAATGTTTGATCGTGTAGATATGCAGAGTCTATTAAATAAAATTGTCTATTCTTTTCCTCTGAATTGTGAAGAATTTATTGTCATTATGAAAAATATCATCATCCTTACAAAATTGAATTAAAATTATAAATGTAGGCTTAAATTATTAATAAGAATGTCTTGTTATCTGACAGTGTTGATGTGGATTTTAAGATTTACTCAATCAATTAATGATTACTATACATTCAATCATATAAAACTTGGATATCAACAATTTATCATACTCACTATACACATAAGAAGGGATTTTTCAGATTAAAATAAAGTATTAAGAATTGCAAATGGTATACTTCTAACACTTAGAAAACACAACATTATATATATATACACACACACACACACACACACACACACGCACATTCTAAAGTTTTCCATGTGATATATAGGGTAATATAGAAAACTAGGGGCCCAGTGCACAAGATTCATGCACTTGGTGGGGGGAGGTCCCTCAGCCAGGCCTATGCCTTCGGAGCCCTTGGGGGATGTCTGACTGATGGCTCAGCCCCACTCTCGGGCCTGAGCCAGCAGTTGGACATGCTTAGCACTGCCACGGAGGCGGAAGAGGCTCCTGCCACTGCTGCTGCACTTGCCAGCCGTGAGCCCAGCTCAGGGCTTCTGGCTGAGTGGTGCTCCCTCTGTGGGAGCACACTGACCAACAGGGCACAGCTCCTGTGTTGAGCATCTGCCCTCTGGTGGTCAGTGCATGTCATAGCGACTGGTTATTCTGTCATTTAGTCAATTTGCATATTAGCCTTTTATTATATAGGATAAAATCAGGTCATAAATTTATTCTATTAATATTTGTAGCTGGTTCAGTGAATCATATAAACAAAATGTCTTATTTTGAGAATGTGATAATGAGGATAAACATAAAAGGAAGAAAACAATTACAACTAACCATGAAGTTGATATATGGAAATACCTTTGTTTCTTCCTATTTAAAGATGCAACTCTTATCTTTAGTTATAATAAAAATATTGAAATTAGCATTACAAGCTAAAGATTCATTCTGGAGGTTATTATTTTCTGGTTGTACCTGTTTAAAGTTAAATCTATTCATTTTACTTTACTTCAGTCTTTGTCTATACCACATCAAAAAACAAAGCAAATAAAACCTCTAAAGAAGGTAACACCATATTACCAATCTGGCACTTCTGGACAGTTTTACAGCCCAGATCCAAATAACATTTCTGGATTTGCTTTGCAGCTCCACAAATTTGGTCATAGAAGTATTCTAAACTACCATGACTATACCAGCAGCTATTTCACTGACATAGTATTGGATACCCTCCATGAAAGCTCGTAATGATTCACAATATTAAAATTTTATATGTGGGTGTGCATGCAAAATTTTCTTGAAATGGAGGTATGCATGCTCACAAGGTCTGAGCATAACATTGCCTTTCTTAACCTCACAACGCTTAACCTTCCCCAGCACTAGTTTGTGGGCATTCTTGTCCTGGCTTGAAAGATGACCTGTTGACTTTTTGATATCTAGATTTGTCATTTATCTCTATTTTCGGTCACGTGTAACAATGATGCATGGTCTCTGTTACTTTTTACTTATTCACAATATTGGCTGATAGATATCCTGGGCTCTGGGTGGTACACATGCTCAGCCCTAAACATGCCTCCTGATTCCTGCTTGGCTTTATGTCTCAAATATTTCTTTTATAAGATACAGCCATTATAAAGGCGGGGAAATACTGACATCATATTAAATGACATTTTCTGAGAAATAATATTGGAAAGTATATCTTTTATAGATAGTTACTTTATAAAACTGCAAGTTTCCACTAACAAACACTCAAATATTTCTCATATTAAAACAAGGTCTCTTACCTGAGTTCTTAGGAGATTTTTAAGGAGCCAAACCTAAATGTAATAATATTCTTTAAAAGAGATTGTTAAATATTTATGTGGCTGCCTTTGAATACATATTATGGAGCACATTCAGTAAGATAGCATTATGTTATATATATATATATATCTGGAAAGCTTGACCAGGCATGATTTAAGGGATACACCATTAATTAATCTTTAAATTTAAAGAGGCCAGATGTCTTTTTATACAAGTCAATAGAGCAGGTAGGGACAAGTATGGATGTTTTAAATTCCTATCATGAATTCTATACAATAGGGACAATTGGAAGCCATTTGCTTTCTAAAAAAAATAACCTCAGGTTAGAATCTATGCCAAGGAGCTCCAATTCTGCTCTCAGAGTTCATTATTTCTTTAAGTCAGGGCAGCCATCAGAGACTAAATGGTTAATGATGGATTACTAATATCCTAAAATAGAAAATGTGTAGCTTTCTACACATTGAGCTTAACATTTCCTAACCCTGTGCTGTAGAAGTATAACTAAAGAGCAGAATAGGCTATAGGGTAATTGAATTTATTAACTTGTCAGGCAATGGTGGGCCGTGTTGGTTATCCAGTCTCCCTGAATGTGGATTGTAGGGACTATATACAGGGCAAAGCAAAGGCGTTTTTTGATTGGTTATCAAGGGGGAACTGACAACAGTGTCTTGGTAGGAGTCACTAAAGGAGTGCAAATTCATCTGAGTACACAAAGAGTCCCTCAAAGGGGAAAAGAATAGTGCTAACATTACGTGTGAATTCACTCAACAACAAAAATTTATTCAAAAGAAATTAGCCTCGTTTGCAGAAAGGTCTAACGATGAGCTGTTTGAAGATCAACAAGGCTTAGAGTCTGCCATGATCAAACCTTTATGCCCACATGCAAAATCTGAGCAGAGATTTCCTCTGTCAATACCAATCATAGAATTAGAGAAGGTTAGACCTTTTAACAAACCTTAGCGATCATTTATCCCAATGCCTCACTTTACAGAGAAAGAAACTAGAGCCGAAGGTAGCAAATAATAAGCAAAGAGTCATTCAGGTGACAAATAGCTAAGCCTGAACTCAGACAAGTGTTCTAACAAGTCCAATGTACAATGGAGTATTACAATAGAAACTGAAAATAGATTCCCGAACCAGAGAAACTGGAGGGTTTGTTGCACTGCATCACTTCACACATCACACGAGTGTATTTACTCTAATGCAAAGGGCAACAGAATGGCTTGAAGATGTGATGGCACTTCACAGAGCAATGTGGAAACTGAGGACCCCCAGGTCGCTGCATGGGGGTGAGGGTTAAGAATAGAGAAAAATGAGTTTCATTTATACCACCCCAAACTCACTGGGATTTAAAAACTTTCAGTCCCACAGAAGCTCCCAGAGTTACTGTGCCTTGTAGAGATGGGAGACAATTAAGCAGAAGCCGGGCTGCAATGGCTACAGGTAGTAGAATGCTTAAAAGATGAGAAGGCAATTAAGATTCTATGACTTGTATCATCTCCGTGCTACTAAAGCGCCATTCAATCACTAGATTTTACATCTACTGCATAGCGAAAACACCTGCGACTCGCAGTTCTGATTTAACTCGCAAACTTCTTTGTTGTGATTGAAATTTTATTTCCCCTCCATTTTCACAATAGTCAACCTCCTGCATCCATTACAACTGGCTTAAGGCACTTTCATCCTTCTGTCATGAAAACATCAACTAAAATGCAAATATATTTTAACCTTTAAAAGCTTGTCTTTATTCAGTAAGCATTCAACTAATAGTTATTGAGTGGCTACCATCTACCAGGCACTGAGGTTTCATTAGCCCAGCTTTGGTGGGTATATATACAGTGGGGCCTTGACTTATGAGTTTAATTCATTCCGAGACCGAGTTCGTTAAGGAGCTCGTTAACTCAAATTACTCTATCAACTCAATGCAAAAAATCAGCCGAGAGACAGCTGGTATCTCAAAAAACTCATTAGTCGGGACACTCGTAAGTCAAGGCCCCACTGTATGTATATATGCTGGTAAATATTACAATAAACTAATACAATGGAGGAGCTCACAGCAGTGTTCAGTGCAAAACCTGATGAGGAGTCACCCCTAAATAAATACTTTAAACATAAGTGAACAAAGGGAAAGGGTGTTGTAGGAAGGGAAATTTTCATGGGAATAGCATGTGGTTTTGTGTAGAAAAGGGATTGAATGAGATGTGGAATGTAGCAGGAGTTACAAGTAGTCTAGGATATCTCAACCCTGGTACTACTGACATTCAGACCTGATAATTTGTTGTTGAGACTGACCTGTGCATTTTTGCACATTGTTTGGCAGAATCCCTGGTGGCCATATAGTAGATGCGAGTAGCACACACTACCACCATAGTCCTGAGAGCAAATATGTCCCCAGACCTTTGCATATGTCTCCTGGTGGGCAGAATAAACCTGAAAACCACTGGGCAGTTGGTAGAAACTAAATCACCATGGTTGCATATGCCATGCAAACAAATATATGTGATTCCATATACAGTAAATGAGATGCCACGATGTCACAGAGATCCCATTGCCTTTAAGTAGGCCCAGTGCATGAAATTTGTGCACAGGTAGAGTCCGTAGCAGCTGCAGGCTGCTGGCCGAGGCCTCCCTTCCCTGGCTGCCAGCAGGGGCCTTCCTTCATTCTGTGCCCACCCCCCCAATGGTTAGCGCACATCATAGTAAGCAATCAAACTCCCAGTTGGTCAAACTCCCGAAGGGACACTTTGCATATTAGGCATATCTATCTATCTATCTATCTATCTATCTATCTGACATTTTACAAAATTTTACAAAACTTTTATATTTTGATTACATGCCGTTTTAAAAAGAGGCTTAAGCTCTGCCCTTTTCAAAGGGGATCCAAATTCCTAGACTAACAAGAACCATTAGAAATAGTTCTCATTATTGAATATTCCTCATGCATGCAACACCCTTTTAGAGGCAACACAGAGAGACAAAAAACACAGAGAAGAAAAGAATAGCACAGTGATTGCGTTCAAGACAATGGGAGTAAAATAATAAGTAAGATGTGCAGCCTGCCACGGCTCGGTGAGCAGCATCCCTAGCAGAGCAAGACACCCGGCAAGACCAGTACTGCACAGTTACTCCGCAATTAGGTAAATGAGTATACTGTGCCCGGTTTCATTTCCTACCTCATTTTAAATGCATATAAAATTCAATAAAAATGGCACTTCCCTGTTTTGATTTTGGTAAAATCTTACCAAACAAAACAATATACTTATATGGATAGCAGGAATTAGCCACTAGCAATCATATACGTTTTTTACAAAGGCAATGAGGAGGGCATATACCACCCTAGCCTGGGCGGTAGCTACTGTTTGTTTTTTCAAAGCCCCACCACTTGACAATAATATCTGGTCTTCGGTTAATTCTTCCTTCAGTATTTATTATATTATTGCTGTTATGGTACAAGATTTTAGGTGTTCACTACAAGCAGAATGTTGTTGCATGAGATTCCAAGCCCTGATCAAACCGTGGTATGAGGACTGGGGAAAATTTTGGTTGCATGTTTGATATTGAAATAATGGTGGAGTCTTATTGATTCTTTTGGAAAGTTGCTCTTCCAGAGGAGATCAAATATTGAATGAGCCGAGAAACAAAATATAAAATTACAAGTATTTTTAGATAACACTCTAGAATCTCATCCCTTAATATCTACATGGACATTTATATTAAAATGTTTATTTCCTGAGGTAACGGAATAATAAAAAGGTATCTAAAAAATTCATTTTTATAGTAAAAATAGCACACAAATAAGAAAAAAAGCTCAAATAGTAAAAAAGGGAAGAAAATGAAAAGTGAATGGTATCCTCTCCTTTCTAACTTCTAATCCATTCCCCGAGAGGTATTAACAATATTTTTGTATAACTTCCCAGTAAGTTTTATTTGTAAAGAGCATATGCTGCAATGTTTTCCGTACTCTAACGAAGTATTCTTTACAATGAGCCTATAGTCCACAAAATGCAACATATATGCTATTGCGTACATGTTCTCTGTTTTTAACAATTCCTTTCTATGGATTGTTGCAGACTTTAGGTTTCTTTGTGTATACATAATTCTACACTGTAATTTTTGTACATGCATCCTTAACAAGTTCTATAAAATATTAGACAATTCCTTCTCAGCATAAAATGTCTTCAAATTTGAATTCTTCATTTTCATAAAAGAGCTAAAATATTACCATTTGTGACAACATGAATGGATCTTGAAAGTATTATGCTAAGTGAAATAAGTCAGACAGAAAAGGACAAGAACTATATGATTTCACTCATGCGGAATATAAAAAAAAAGCAACAAATGAACAAACCAAATAAACTCAGAAATACAGACAACAGAATGGTGGTTAACAAAGGGGAAGAGGGTAGGATAAAAAGGTAAGGAGGCTCACATGGTGTCTAACATTTACAACAGCAGGGATGGACCTGAAGAGCATTAGGCTAAGCAAAATAAGTCAGTTGGAGAAAGAGAAATGTCATGTGATCTCACTCATTTGTGGAATACAATGAACAACATAAACTGATGAACAAAAACAGATCCAGAGCCAGAGAAGCATTGATTAGACGGTCAAACCTCAGAGGGAAGGTGGGGGGAGGGTATGGGTAAGGGGGACAGATCAACCAAAGGACTTATATACATGCATATAAGCCTAACCAATGGACACAGGGTAGTGAGGGCATGAGTGGGGGTGGGGGGTGGGTAACGGGGGGATAAGGACATGTATGTAATACCTTAATCAATAAAGAGAGAAAAAATATATCATGATGTAAAGAGACTAGACTTTGGGTGGTGAGCAAGTCATGATGTGTTCTCTCAATGAGAGTATTCTTTCGTGTCTAATTTTTAGCTTGAAATTCTATTGAGAAGCAAAAATGTTAGGAAACAGAAATGCATTTAATATGCTTTAAAACATTATATAACATAAATATACCACATACAGTTGGTCCTCTGAATCCGTAGGTTCTGTATCTACCAGTTCAACCAAGCACAGATAAAAAGTATTAGAAACAGGAAAAGTTAGGCTATTTTGACATGTATCACACAGGCCCATGATGGTTGAATCTGTACTGAACATGTACAGACCCTTTCTTGTCATCATAGTATTCCCTAAACAATACAGCTTAACAATTATTTACATAGCATTCACATTGTGTTAGGTATTACAAATAATCTGGAGATGATTTAAAGTACACGGGAGAATGTGCATAGGTGATATGCAAATACTACCTCGTTTTATGTAAGAGACCTCTCCAAAAAAATTGGATTTTGGTATTTGTGGGAGCTCCTGGAACCAATTATCCATGAATATATAAAGACAACTATAGAAACAGCAATTTTTAACTGGGGTGCCTCAAGAATTTTTAAAATACGCCATATCTGATTATTTTGTCAGGAGCACTGCCATCTTTTCCCTTAGGTTGTCAAATACAAAAAAAATGACAATAGCAAACACAATAGTCATCCAGTGTAAATGAATCAAAATTATACCTATTTTTTTTTTTTGGTCAGATAAGCAAAAAAATGTATTTTTTGGTATGCCACAGAATTTTAGTAATTAGTTTATATGTATCAAGAGATAAAAAAGGTTGAAATTTACTGATATAGAATGAGGATCTAATTCCAGAATATAATGTTTATTATAAGAAAAGTCTGGTACTTTATATTAAAATACTGAATAAAATGAATATTTTACTGAATAAAAATGAATATTCTCATCTCATAAGTCATTTCACAGCATAAGTAACATGGTTACTCCAATTTCCCTTAAATGTTCTTATATGTGTATCTTATGGCTAAAGGCTTAAAAGCCTCAACCATTATGATACAACCATCTCAGTTAGGCACACACAGTGGCTTTGAGCTATTCAAGCGAGCTAAACATGAATTTGGAAAAAAAAAGTAGAATATTTCAAATATGGAAACCATTCATTCAGTCAAAAATATGGACAATAATTCAGTCAATTCATACTATGTACCCTGAAGGCAGGTTGGCTGTGGAAGGAAGAGGCACCAATAGAAATAGCACTCCTACTGAATCCCCATTCTGCAGGTGAAAGTTTCATTCAGCTATGTTTCTGTTTCAAAAAAGCAGTCATATGTTTATATGAATGAGCACAAACCTAAGGCCCTTTTTGTCCCCCCCCCCCCGCTATTGACTACTATAAATGAGATCAGTACTAAATTTAATGAATAAAAAATGTCCTGCATTGTATAATATTGTAATGGTAGAAAAATAATCATTTGTGAGCTTGAAATACTTTAACTGGAAAATTCCTTCTTGCTGGTATTTCTTCCTTGAGCTTTAGAAGAAGGGGTTGAGAAAGGCCTCTGAACTGCTCCTATGGGCAGGAACAACTGACACTGTTTCCTCTGGTATAGTGAGCTTTAAAGAGAAAACTGCAGGCCCCAATGGCATCACTCAAACTAAAAGGCCATGAAACCAAATCTAGAGTTAATCTCCCCCAGAAAAGTAATCATAACTAGTTTGGAATTTTCTAGTCAAGCACAAGTAAGGCAATCTGTCCAATGGGTCCTCAATATAAAGAAGAGGCAATCTGTATAAAGCCCTTGTCCTTGCTCCAGTCCCAAATAATCCTTTCTTTTCTTTTGTTAGTAGCTCCCTCATCCCACCCTTCTTCCTATAAAAACCTTCCATTTTGTATAACCCCTGGGAGTGTCCTTCTAGTTGCTAGGTGGGATGACAGATTCCTGAATAGCTTAATGAAGCTATGTAGATCCCCAAATTTGCTTCATTGAATTTTGGTTTTGAATAATAGCAAGAGAGTTAATAAAAATACCGATAGCCATTAAACATTAGCTATAATGGCTGTTAAGAATATTCATGAATAGTATATTTATTTTCCTATTTTAAAAATACCCTATTAGGTGTATTTGATTCCCTGAGGCCAGAAAGAGAACTTAAGGGAGACTAACTTAGTGGCTTACCAAGACCTCTATGGTCTGCCCTCTGGCTTTCTTTTAATTTCTCACACATGCTAATCAGTTCCTATCCTGGGGCTACTGTACCAGGTATTCCCTCCCCTGAGAATGCTCCTTCTTGAGACCTCTGTTGCCATATTCCTTCTAGTCATGCAAATCTCACCTTAAAAGTCATTGCCTCAGAGAACTGTTCTTGACTCCCAAACTAAAATCAATAATGTCACTCTTTTTTTAAAAAAATATAAATCTCAGTCTGATTAGTTCTCTCAAAAATTTGTGACTTTCTGAAACTTTTCTTGATAATTTATTTCTATCTCTCCTAATTAATTTACAAGCTAAGGGACTCAAAACTATATAAGTAGCAAGAACAGTGCCTGCATATAATATTTACTGCATGAATGTACAGAGAAGTTAAAATTCAAAATTTTTATCTCTTTGATTTGAAATTTTCTGTCCACCTTTTGCCTACTTGACTCTACAAGCTGTCTCACAGAGACTCAAACCCTGCACGGTGGAAGCACTTGGCTCCCACAGCCTCAAACCTATATTGCTAAGAGATTAGGAACTCTGTACAAAATAATAATAATAATATACCAACATGAGACCAATAATAATAATAATAATAATAATAATGGTGGTGGTGTTCTGTGGAATGTAACCTCACAGGATGATCTGATCATAAATTCCTAATTGGGCAGCTCATGGCAGGGAGACATGCTCCAGACATATACGTTTTTAGCAAAATGTTTGCCTTCAGCAAGTCATATCCATTTGAAATAAAACAGGACCACCCTGTAGAGAGCACATAATCTTGTTAACCATCCTATAATCCAGTCCCCGCCTTGCTTTCTCCCACCTCCATACAATCTTTATGTTTTCTCGTTAATTTCAAAAACATAAAAGAAGCTGCAAAATGGCTTTCCTTTGGGGCATTTGAAATCTTGCTCCCTGGTATATGTCATCAGTTTAGCTCAAATAAATTCTTATAAAAATTCTCTACAGATTTGAAGACTTATGTCAACAACTCACAGGGCAGGAATGACTGGTGCTCAGTAACTAGAATCCTATTCATATAGAGAGTGGACCCCTTTTCATCTCATTACACAAAACTAATTACTAAAATTCTGCAGCACACCAAAAGATATATTTTTTTGCTGATCTGACCCAAAAAATAGGTATAATTTTTATTCATTCATGCTGGATACTATTGTCTTGGCTTTTGTCCTTATTTTTTATTTTTTATTTGACAATCTAAGGGAAAAGAGGTCAGAGCCCCTGATTAAATAATCAGGCTGTGAATGTTTTAAAATTATTGTGGCACACCAGTTGAAAATCACTGATATAGAGGAACATATTTTATTCAATATTTTACTCGACTGAATGTTAAAATAATTTCTTGAGAGACGTTAAAGTTTCATGATTCAATGAAGCAATCTGCCTATATAGTGCCAGTAGAAAGGCAAGCGACATCCTGCAACTCAAAAACGTCCCCCTTGTATGCCCTCAATTCTCCATAGGATCACACAACACTTATTATTGTTTGGAACTGATACTCTGAAAATTACACTGGGTAATGATGAAACCATCCTGAGTTGATTTTGAATACTAATCTTTCTCCTAGAAATTTGAGAAATACATTTCCCTGGCTCCAGAGAGCAAAGGTTACAATGTGCTTCCTATGAAAACAAACCCTACCCATGTGTAATGTATTGAGGTAAGGACCCTCCTACTGAAAACTAACGCCTCAAGGAAAAGAGGCCTCTTATAGTTTAGATTCTATAAAGTTATGTATTTCTATTTCAAAGAAAATCAACAAGGATTGTTTTTCGGTCTAATCTGAATCCGCCCCCACCTCTCTACCTTTTATTTGCCTAGAGAACACAGCAAATGCCACAGATTAAAGTCTGATTTCTATGAGCACATACGGGCCGGAGGATATCCGCTCTCTGCCACTGTGTCAGATGGATAATGATAGATGTAATGTATGGAACATCTCGGTAGATGAGTGATTTTTTCAGTGCATCCTGGGAGGACGCAGGACAATGAATTAGTGTACTGCATGCCCTGACTGCCAAGAGGAACATGCCACCAGCTGGAGCAGCAAAAACAAACAATCCCAATGCCTCTGTGGTTAAGTGGTCATTTTTCAAAGAGATGCACATGCATGTGAATAGAGTGGAGGGGCTCCCAGCAAATGGAAGAAAAGTAATGCAATGTTTCACTAGCATTTCTGGGAAGACATACCATCAAATATTCATGGTAGCCTCCTGTCTCTATGAGGCTGGTTGATAGAATAATAGTGCCGATTCACCTGGCACCAAATCGCGGCCCCCTTCCCATTCTCCAGCCAGTAAATCTGGGCTGTCAGTGATGGGAGCTGATGGGAAATGATAGCCTTATTGAGCTGCCTCATGAACTGTAACTCATTTGTTCTCAAGACTCAAGACTGACAGCCCTTGCATTTCTCCCTTCCAGCAAAAATTGAGCATAAATCACTTTATCATTTTTTCCACATGACAGTTTATCAGAATTCTGGAATTCTATATGAAGTGATAGGGGCTGGTGATAGAAAATGAGACAAGTTCTATCCTGTAGCTGAGGAGGACTGCCCCTCCAAAGCCATCAATACAACCATAAAGCTACAACTGGGACTCAACTGGATACAAATTCTCTCCCCTTTGACAGACATTGCATCAGCTTTCTCTTCTCTGAGTTTTCTGCATGACAAAGAGAGGGAGAGTGGAGTTATAGATTACAGTCATGTCTTTGTTCTAACAAGCAATGAAAAGTGGTCCAGTCCACTTCACTGCTTCTACCACTTAATTTCAGTGCTGGTATCTTCGGAGTGAGAATGGTCAGTGGCGGGAGCTGATATTGAGGCCCTGCCAAGTTTGCTCTGAAGAAAACCTGCGAAACTAATTTAGAGTAACCTGCCAGTATGCCTTCCTTTTCTTCCAAAATATTTTACAAGTGCATCACTCTGTGGCAAACTAGGGATACAAATCAACTGAGATGTCTGGAAAATTTAGGGGCTCCCAATTCCATATGTGTTAGGGGGGTGCCAGTAAGCAAACCTGTAAGGCAGATGGTTCCTACAGTAGCCACATGCCCAGGACATTGGCACATTTGAGACACAGAGGAGGGGGTGGACAATTGTTGGGGTGAAATAGGGAGGGATCAGGAAAGACCACTCAGAGCGGATGGCTATGAAGTCTAATCGATTCATAAATCAGTGTTTCCATCAAGTGGACCAGTTACTCGCCTAGTGGTGGCCATAGAGTCTGGAAGTTTAGTTAGTTTATTTCACCTTCATTTCAATCGAAACATGTCTTTTTCTATTCAATAGTTCACTTAAACTTTATAATTTTATTACACACACACACACATATATATTATCATTTTTTTAGAGAAGAAGGGAGAGAGATAGAAACATCAATGAGAGAGAAACTTCATTGATCAGCTGTCTGCTGCACACCCTCCACAGGGAATTGGGTCACAATTCAGGCATGTCTCCTGACTGGGAATCAAACCGGTGGCCTCTTGGTTCCTGACTCAATGCTCAACCACTGAACTACATCGGCCAGGCTCAAACTTATCATTTTAAATAGATCCCTCCAAAAATAGTCAGGAAACCTAAGATTGAATATGCATATATTTATAGATCAAGGATGAATAATATCATCCATCTAAACACCATACATATGGGACAGAAATCATTTATGTGTTTTGACAATCACATGCCAGAACTCACATGCCTTGCAGGAGGGGGAAAGTCTAGACTAAACCCTCCTTTGGGAACAGTACATCATGAATGTTCTGACCTGGAAACTCTTTGACCTGGAAGGCTGATCCTCATGACTACAGCATGGTCGGAACACATGAAGCACATACGTAACTATACCATTTTATGACTTAGTCATTTTTTCTGAAAAGAACCCAAAAATAAAGCACAAATAGGAAATCTACACGTGGGAATGTAGCCAGAGATATAGCAATGAGTAAATAGAGAACAGGGAGCAAGAAAAATCAGTTATACCATCAAACAAGCCCCTGGATGCGGAACAGTTGGCAGTTTCTGTTTCCCAAGCAACCTTTGCCTGCGATCGAGTATCAGGATGAGCATCTCAATCCCACTGCAGTCATATGCACTGTATCAAATCTCCCTCGGAATTAGTCTCTCTAAAAATAGGCAATGCAGAAGTCACTATCTCACTCTAATTTATTGCCATTTCACTCAATAAAGTTCCATTTACATTTGTCTATGGAGCACATGCGTGTTAGGGAGACGTGAGCAGCTCTGAGAGCATACTGAAAGTTCAATGCACCCAAGTGACGGAAAGCTTGTAAAGAACTGGGAGTGATAATCTGAACTTGAACATGTGAATGATGGTTTAAAATGTCTCTCCATCAAGGGGTGGGACCTATGTCACTTCCCCTGAAAGCTGAGAATCTTTGTGAGGATCTTGATAAATGTAGTGGAAGTGACATTGCCTGAATTCTGAAGTCATAAAGGAATTGTGTTTGCAAGTTTTTTGGGATGCACAATGTTGGAGCTCTGAGCTACCATGTAAGAAGCCACCATGATGGAGATACTACATGGAGATACTGCAAAGACAAAAAGAGATGCAAGACACTCCAGCTGTCTGTGACCCACTAGCCCAAGTGACAGATGTGATTGAGTGAGTGGGCCTTAGGGCACTGCAGTCCCAGCCACCCTGTGACTGTAACCACAAAAAAGACCACAGAGAGAATAGTCTCGCTGAGTCCAGACAACTTCCATAAGATAATGATAAAGTAACTGCTGTTTTCTAAATCACTAAATCATTGAAACTTTGGATCGTTTGATATATAGCAACAGATAATGGGAACATTTGGTTCACATGTCAAGTGAGAATGATTTGATCATGCTCATGTATTTTCAGAGAAACTTTTATTTTTCCAAATAACTTAAGACTGCCCAGCCAGTGTGACTCAGTGGTTGAGTATCAACCTATGAACCAGGAGTTCATAGTTTGATTCATGGTCAGGACACATGCATGGGGTTGAGGACTTGATCCTCAGTAGGGGGCATGCAGGAGGCAGCCAATCAATGAATTTCTCTCATTATTAATGTTTCTATCTCTCTCTCCCTCTCCTTTCCTCTCTGAATTCAATAAAAATATATTTTAAAAAATAACTTAGCTTTTTTTTAACCTGAATTAATTACACCTCTATAGTAAATTTCATCAAAGGATAATCCTAATTATTTTCCCTTAAAACAGTGATTTTCAACTGGTTTGCCACAAGAATTTTTAAAACATGCAATACCTGACTATTTAGTCAGAGGCCCTGACTTATTTTCCCTAGACTGTCAAACAAACACACAAACAAAAAAATGATAACACCCAACACGATAGTCATCCGGTGTGAATGAATCAAATTTATACCTTTTTATTGTCCGATCCGCAAAAAAATATATATTGTTTGGAGTGCTGCAGAATTTTAGTAATAAGTTTATGTGTTCCATGAGATGAAAAAGGTTGAAAATTACTGCTTTAAAATAACTGAACTCAGTAAATCACATTATATATTATATCTCTTGGGTTTTCCAAAATGTTGAAATATTTTATCTTTATTGCAGTCTTTCCTTTTGAAATCTTTTACATTTTTCCTTTTGAATTTTTCATTGTCTTATTTCATCTACCTGATTTTAATATTTCTTTGACCATGTAAACCATCTTTTGTTCAGCTTAGTTCCTGCTCCTGATTCTTTCTAGTATCAAATAATTATTTTTAGCATTTTCAAATGCTTACCCAGCCAGACTCCCCAGTAATTCAGGGTTGGCCAAGGGACACAAGGAGTCCTGAAAGCCAGGGTGGTAGGAGGTGCCAGAGACCAAGCTGTGAAACCCATGTCCGGGTCACCAATGCCACTGCCAGCTCATTGAGGCCACCTAGAGGGTGGCCTGCCCCTGTCCTCTGCCTCTTGAGGTCCCAGACTTGTTCATTTATGTACTTTGGTCATTCATTCCACAAGCCTATCAAGAACACCCACTACAAACCCAAATACTGGCTTAGCACAAATGATGCGAAGAAAAATAAAATGTGACCCATGTCCTCAAATGCTTCCTTCTGGGAAGAGCCAGTGATTCTGCTGAAGTTCTGGCCACAAGAGAAGTCAGGTGCTAAGGGAACACAGACGAGGGGGTTCCCACGTCAGCCTAGGAAGATTGGAGATGTCTCAGATAACACAACACTGGAACTGGTCATGCACGAGAACAAGACAGATATCAAGGTTCATGCGCAGGAAATAGGGAGTAGTTGATTCTGCTGAAACGGAAGGGCTTCGGAGGGGTCCAGGGAATGGGCAGATTGAGACACGCACTGGGAGGACAGGTAAGGCTGAATGGTAAAGGCGTTGCATGCAATGCACATTCTCTACTCTTGGATAATCTACAACCCCACATGGGCACACGGGTACACACATGCACTCACTGATGCACATGTTTTCATGCTTGAGTGTTCATTTACTGTTAAAATTGATTCACTAATACCGGATATTCGAGTTATAAAATCCCACACCTAATCTTGGAAAAGATGTATCTCCTTCCTTCTACCTCTCCCAAAGAAGAGATATGATTCTCGGCCTTAAATATTTCCTCAGGTTCCCTGAGAATACCCTCTGAAGGATTAACTCCCTCCACAATTATGAAGGATTTCCTAGTATTTTGCCTCCTTTCTTCCCGGCTGCAGCTTCCACTTAGGCTGCCCTCACTGACAAATGAGAATCATCAACCCCTAACTTATTTATAACATCCTCTTATATATTTGCAGGAGAGCTCAGGGAGCAATTCAAACAGAAATGCAGCTGCTTTCAGTCTGACTAAATAAAAAACCAAGCATCCTTAGCTCTGCCTCTCAGCTCGGCAGCTCGGCCCCGTGATATTGTTAATAAAGAGATGTGTACCAGTATGGTGTGGAGGAACCCTAGGTGTTGCCAGAAATCCGGGATTGAGGTTAAACATGCCTACAGCTCTCTGACGGTATTTTCTGTTTTGTAAGAAAAACTTACTCCAAGGAAATTTATGTTTACAAACTTAGTTTATGGTACTTGGGAGATGGTAGGAGTGGAAGGAATTCCAGAATGAAAGATTCTTAAAAACAATAAAATTGCTGAGTAAAAACCAGCAGTGGAAAAACTGCTGGATCTTCTATTTGTAGGAATGTAGTGAAGGCATTTGTCGAGCTAACACTATAGTGGCATAGAATCTAGGTAGAAAGTGAGAAAATATAGAAAATGTCTTTAGAAGGATTAGAAAAATCTGCCTTTAACATTCCATTTTCTTAAGGTAAAACCTAAATACTATGTAATTTTAAGTAATTTCTTAAAATGTAAGCATGCAGCTATGCCAGGTATAAATTCTGGTAGCACAAGATGATCCCCTTTCTTCATTTTGTGGGATTGGAAGCAGCAATATACTTCCATTACATCAGGCATGGTCCATGAGATCAGTAAGGAACCTCTTACCTCTTCCAACATATTAAGCATAGTTAGTAACTAATTCCTACATGTAATAAATACTAAAACGTACAACAACAAGCTATGAAGTTGACCCTATAGTTATCTAAATTTATAGATAAGGAAAAAAACAGATGGTACTACCTTGAATGTCTAGTTCCATATTGATTAGATGTGTAAAACCAGTCATCTATGCCTTGTTCTTGATTTTAGTGAGAAAGCAGAGTTTCATAAAAATTTGAGATTAGCTGTAGGTGTTTTTTCATAGATAATCTTTGTATATTCCTGAAGCGTATTATTTAGGTTTTAAATATTTGAGTTTTTCCCAAAGATCTTTCTGATATTTATATATTGAATCCATTGTGCTCAGAATCCTTGAGAATACTTTATGTATTTGAAAAGTTTTTAAATTTATTAAGACTTTTATGGTCCATAAATGGTCTGTTCTAATAAATATTCCATGTATACTTAAAAATAAGTTGTTTCTTGATATTGTTGGTTGGCATTTACATAAATATCAATTAGGTGAAATGTTTGCTGGTGGTAAGTCTATACCATCACTGATGTCCTTTATACTATTAAAAGTGGGTGCTGGAATCTCAGACTAATTTTTGAATTTTTATTTTTCTCCTTTCAGTTTTATTGGTATTTGCTTCATGTATTTTGAAGTTTTGCTATTAAATCTATAAATATTCATGATTTTTAGATTATCTTATTGAATTGACCCTTTTATCATTATGAAATGACCCTTATTATTCCTGTTAAAATTTTTTTCTCTGAAATAAACTTTGGTAAAAATTAATAAAGCCCCCCCCCCCCCCCTACTCAAGGGCTTATAGCATGCATCTTTACCTATCACATTCTCTCTTCATGGGATACTGTGCACTTCACATATACTAAACGAACTGCACATAATACTGGGGTAGCTCCCAGCCTTCATGCTAGAAGCTGTCATTTTGTTTCAAATATGCCATAAACTCCACAATATATTGGTACCATTTGTGTTTAAAACAATCAATTATTTTTTAAAGAGATTCGAAACATTAGGGACACATTATTTTACAATTAGCATGGAGTTAAACATTGCCGGTTCGCTGTGGTCCTTTGTGTAGATCCAAATTTCCATCTGAAATAATTTTAGTTTGGCCTGAAGGGCTTCCTCTGACATTTCTTGCAGAGCAGTTATGCTAAGTAATTAATTCTTTAACTTTCTAATTTCTTAATACTTAATTTGCTGTCAGTTTTGGAAGACGTTTTCACTGGGTGGAGAATCTAGGTTGACCGGCGATTTTCTTTCTGCACTTTAAAGATGGCTCCACCTCCCATCTGCATAGTTTCCCACGAGGAATCTATTCTCACGCTTACTTTTGTTTCTCTGGGTCTAAAGTGTCTTTTGTCTGTGGCTGCTTTTAAGATTTTCTTTTAGTCACTGATTTTTACACAATATTATGGTGTATTTTTATGCATGTTTCTTTGCCTTATGTTTCAATGTTATTGAAGGTTGTGGACCTGTGGGCTTATAGTTTTCATCAAAGTTGAAAATGTTTCTGTCATGATTTATTTAAATAATTTTTTAACTGACCTTTGTCCTTTTGTGTTACTCAACACAGTTAAGGTAATATTTGCAGTCATGACAGCAAACAAAATATCTGCAGACTATGTATCAAGCAGGGAGATAATGGCTGTGAATAAAAACATAATGGGCATCGATATTATCATGGGCAGCAGGAGGAAATGGAGCTTGTGATGATCATGAAGAAAGAATGCCAGAGACAAGGGACACCAAAAGCTCCTACAGCAAATAGTCTGTTCTGGTTATATATTTTTGCAAAAGAAATCATTCCACATAACTGAGTGGCTTAAAGCGACAGCATTATTTTACAAGCTCTTATGTAAGTTTCCGTGGTTCAAGAATTCAGGGAAGGATGTGCGTGTGGTCCTGGGATAGCATCTCTCATGGGGCTTCTGTCAGACAGTAGCTGGAGCTGGTATGGCTGGGGACTGAAGTAGCTGGGGCTCGCTGAGTCTCTCTTTTCAACTAATTTCAGATCCTCTCCATATAGTTTCTCTACATAAGCTCGTTTGAGCTTCTGTATAGCATGGCAGTTTGAGGTAAGCCCTGGCATAACTCTTGGCTGATAGTTTTAAGATCACTTATTCCGTAGAGCAATGGCAAAAATATAAAGCCATAGTATAAAAACGGCATCAGGGATGGGAGCTATTGTTGCAATGATGTTGGAAAATACAATCTGCCACGTAGTCCAAAGGAAGAAGATAAGTTTAAAAAGGAAAAAGTCACAAATGCTAGTTATGATAGAGATCCTAGGTTAGATGAGCATTAAAAATTGATAACTGTGTTTGGCCATTAAGCATTCCTGGCATATTTGGCCTGAACAATTCTAATTGTCTTTGTTAATTACAGAAGTATGTAAATAAAAATAAATTACAAAAGCCTGGCCAGTGTGGCTCAGTTGTTGAGCATTGACCTATGAACCAGGAGGCCACAATTTGATTCCCAATCAGGGCACATGATTATGGGCCCAGTGTGGGGCATGCAGGAGGCAGCCGATCAATGATTCTCTCTCATCATTGATGTTTCTATCTCTCTCCCTCTGTCCCTTCCTCTCTGAAATCAATAAAAATATATTAAAAAATAAATTACATAAAAACAAAAAATTATAAAATCATGAGGAGAATGTTGTGAATAAGTAAATAATGTTTACAATGGGATAATACTTATTACAGAGTTTAAATTTTTGTCTGTATTGTAATATTAAAATAAATAACATTGTTGAGTCCCTATCTTGTGTTAGGCAGTTGTATGTAACTTTCTTTGAAAGTTTTATGAGATAGGTAGTATTATTTTGTACATTTTACATTGGGAATATGAGTCCCACAAAGGTTACATGTATTGGCCAAATTCACACAACTAATAACTGAGCTCATTTCAAAGTCTTTCTGACAACAGAGCTGCCTGTAAGATCAATGCTTGCACATTCTCCCTCTCTTTATTATTTATCAACTAATATTCATAGTAATAGTCTATCCAAACCACTAATGAATTTAGTCACTAAAAAATGAAAAAGTAAAATAATTCCATTTCCAGCACTGCTTCAGCATTCTGAACACTCACAGAAAAGAGGATGGGTATCATTTTCACTTGACCATCAATATCAACAACAGAAACGTGTAACTATTTAGATTTGCCAAAAATGCATTTACATTCAACTATTTTTCTTGACCCTTTTGCTAAAATGTGTTTTATTATGTTTACCTTGGAGATTTTCTATCATTTTGAAAATAATTTTGTTCTGTATGTTATAAAGTTGAAGGTTTGGGGAGTCATTCAACCATTTATAATAGGATCCTGAGGAACACATAGCAAATACTAAAACAGCCCTAAACACACACTATCGGTAAGAAAGGTCAGAACCTCGCAGGGTTTTCATTGAACCTTAGAAGACAACTTCAACAGGGCACTGCTATGTCTCAGCTCAGTGCAATTCCAGCCCTGCTGAGAATAGTAAAATAAAGAAGATATGTGATCCAGGCTGCAAGAGAGCTGCTTTTTTTCTTTATTTGTTGTTTATCATTGTTTTTATTTTATTTTCATTTTGTTTTCTCTGCAAGCAAAGGCCAAATCCAGTTAATTCATTAAACATGAATAACCTATTAAGCCAAATTTGAGTGTGCCAATCTCACTTATAAAATCAAATCAAAGACTAAGAAAATAAAATCAGGCTTTCTGAGCTAGCACATAGCAATAATTTGAAAATTGTTGCTATACAAGCTACCTTGGCGATGATATACAGGATTATCACAATGTATAATCTATCTTTAGAAATCAATTCAAAGTTT
>NW_006383010.1:4626739-4634042 GCF_000327345.1 Myotis davidii | reverse complement strand
TGACATACCTCAGTGTGGGGATTGGGAAGACGAGAAGAGATAAACTGAAGAACTTATATACTTATATGCATAGCCCATGGACAGGGCAATGGTGGGGTGAAGACCTGGGGGGTGGGTAGGGGCTTGGAGGAGGGAGAATAAAGGGGGGGATGGGAGACATCTATAATACTATCAACTATATATATGAAAAAGTATTAGTAATAATAAAAAAAATTTAAAAAAGAAGTAAGCAAATCCTATCTTTCTGGAAACTTGGGAAAGTTGCAAACAATACAAAAAGATAAATGGTCATGTTGTCCGGACTGGAGGCTTTGTTCCAAAGACCAATGCTAACCAGAACCTAATGGTTCTGAGGGCGTAATGATTAAGGGAGGGGATGTGCAGGGAGGAGAGAGGCAGGTGTGGATGTTCTTACTTGCACAGCTGGATGCAGGAACAGCCGGATGGAAGAGATGGACAGGGCAAGGAATGGGAAAAGGGTGTGAAGTGTCCATGCCTTCTCCTGGCACCACTCTCCCCGCACCTCCACATGTTCACCAAACCAGAAGCTCTCCGAATCCAATGGAACTTTGTTAGGTGTCATTTAAGAACATATTTGACATCCGTTGGGTCATCATTTTAAAATGTTGTGTTACGTCCATCCAGAAAGGCCTTTATTACACTGCTTCATGATGTTTGCATTTTCTTCTAGGTGTTTTCTATGTTTTTGAATAGAGACGTGTTTTTTATTTTTAGTGAAATATGTTACTTAAGATGCTAGTGAGTTCAAATGTAACACAGTGACCTTTTTTTGTATAATTACAACCAGGACCGAGATAACTAGTACAGAGATAACAGGTGTTACGATATATAGTCCCTGTGAACAATTACTAATGCAACATAACTTTGTGTATAAACTTACCCATTAGATTCAGATACTAAGGAAGGAAAGGGAAACTAAGGGAAAATGTTCTACTTGCTTCAGCTTACCCTGTACAGCAGCTATTGAAATTGGTAGGTCCTAAGAGTACTTAAGAATTTCTAGCTCTAGAAATTAAGTCACTTGACTTTGTTACTTTTCTTTATAAAGGTGTACAATTCAACACTGAGAATTTTAAGAGAAATTAGAATAATTCTTCCCTCCTTGGTTGGCATACAGAGAAATGTGCCACAGGAGCACTTTCACGGGGACAGAAATGATGTAACTCTCAGGGTCATTCTGTATGTCCCATCACTACCAATGCCCTACCTTCAATCTTAATACAAATTATTTGTTAGACGTAAAAATTATCTTCCTTTCTGAACTCTTGAGGGCAGTTACAAGATTGAATATTCTTTTGGTCATTGTGGTTTTGGTTGCCAGCAAGCAAGAGCCCTCAAGAGTAGGGTATGGGATCAGCAGTTCAGGTGAAGAAGTAGGTAAACCTCTTGTCAGTGATGGCGAACCTTTTGAGCTCGGCGTGTCAGCATTTTGAAAAACCCTAACTTAACTCTGGTGCCGTGTCACATATAGAAAGTTTTTAATCTTTGCAACCATAGTAAAACAAATATTTATATGTTTGATATTTATTTTACATATTTAAATGCCATTTAACAAAGAAAAATCAACCAAAAAAATGAGTTCGTGTGTCACCTCTGACACACGTGTCATAGGTTTGACATCACTGCTCTATGTTCTGAAGAGCAAACCAATGTCAACTAATCACTCAGGATATTTTTTTCAACAAGTCCTTTAAATTTTTTTGAAATGTTATTTGTTGCCTAAAACACAGATGTGGGATGAAGTCATAGACTACGTAAATATTATGTCTACATGTATGTGGTTGCTGTAGGCATCTACTATTTTATTCTATTGGAAATCCTAGTCAGTGACATTTGTAGTTATAATTTTATTTTCACAATGCTTTATTCCCACTGCATGGGAGAACATATTTGCCAATGTTATTTCAGATAACAGTTTCATCTCCAAAATCTATAGGGAAATCATACAACTTAACAAAAGGAAGATAAACAATCCAATCAAAAACTGGGCAAAAGATCTAAATAGACACTTTTCAAAAGAGGACATACAGAAGGCCAAGAGACATATGAAAACCTGCTCAAAGTCACTAATCATCTAAGAGATGCATCTGTGACCAAAAAAAGTTTCCTTTTTTATTCAGTTTCAACAAAACAAAACAAAACAAAAAGAAAACTGTGGTACATCTAACAATGGAATACTATGCTGCTATAAAAAAGGGGGGACTTTTACCATTTGCAACAGCATGCATGGAACTGGAGAGCATTATGCTAAGCGAAATAAGCCAGTTGGAGAAAGATAAATATCACATGATTTCACTCATATGTGGGATATAATGATCAACATAAACTTATGAACAAAAATAGATACAGAGACAAGGTAGCACTGAACAGACCATCCAACCTCAGAGAGAAGGCCGGGGAGCGGGGATAAGAAATCAACCAAAGGACTTACATGTATGCATATTAGCATAACCAATGGACACAGACACTGGGGCGGTGGGGGCTTGCCCTCGGGGGTGGGAGTGGCTGGGGGGGTCAATCGGGGAAAAAGGAGACATATGTAATACTTTAAACAATAAAAAACAGAAAAACATACACGACAACAACAAAAATAAAGGTATATGAAAGCCAAATGCAGCAGAAATAAGATAGTCCATATACAAACATAACCTCATCATTTGTCAAGACTCTTTGGGTATTTTTGTTGCAACCCCACAAGGCAATTGGATTACCAATATGGTTGACCAATCTGAATTGATCTGGGGCAACATTGGAAAATTCAAAGGAAAGTGCTTGGCACACTATTAACTGTTAATTGTTTTACTGTGCACATAATGAGCATCTACACATGGTTCTTCTTACACTTTTAACTCCCGAGAAACATATTTTTGTTGTCTTAAATAAATCATCCTATTGCTCTATTCTTCTCTTTGTAATTCTACTCTATTCTTCTGTATTTATATTCAGCTACTGTGAGTAATTTTGAACTCTATCTACACATAAACAAAAAATCTCATTTTGTTTAACCTGTCTTCTCTCCACTTCTTTCTAATCATTTCCATGTGAAAACCAATGTGCTACCTTAGCCGCACCTTAATGGGCATATGCCTCTAGGAACTGGTTTCCAAGCAATGATGCAGAGACTAAGGCCAAGACTAAGGAAATGGGAACCTACTGCAACTGTCAGAACAAAAGGGGTTCCTTCATAATGCATTAATGGCCACAGAACGAGTGATTTAATTTTTTATAAGCCGTCATCAAAAGCCTGTCTTTTCAAATAACTATGTCTCTAAAGTTATTGTTTGATTTTTCTTTACTTTTTTTTAAACAGTGCACTACCAATTTTATTTTTTAAAATATATATTTTATTGATATTTTACAGAGAGGAAGGGAGAGGGATAGAGAGTTAGAAACATCGATGAGAGAGAAACACTGATCAGCTGCCTCCTGCATACCTCCTTCTGGGGATGTGCCCACAACCAAGGTACATGCCCTTGACCAGAATCGAACCTGGGACCCTTCAGTCCGCAGGCCAACGCTCTATCTACTGAGCCAAACAGATTAGGCTTGCACTAGCAATTTTAATGATCTTTATTTTACCCTGGCTAAATTAATAATAGTGTTTTTTTTAATTCTCCTTTTGCAGTTCATCTTCCCTTTATAAGAACACTCTGTTCAGATAATAATATTCCAGAATAATCAGGATGGAGGGAGAGATCTCACTGAGAAGACAGTGTGCAACCTTCCCACATTGCCAACAGTGCTTCCAAATCTTATATTTGTAGTTAAAGAAGCTATGAATACAGGGAGACCACAATTAAAGTCATTTTTTTTGCTTCTCTTCCTAGTGAGATGTTGGACTTTTAAAAACTAACTTGCTCCACAGAAAGGCTAAGGCATTGCCAGCCTTGGAAGTAATTCAGGAAGGAGTAAATAGGGAACGTAGATCACTATTTGCAATAAGCTGTCATCTTATGTTCTCTACTGTTGCTGAATGAATGGGTCATTTTAGGACTATGACCTTGCTGCTTCCTGAGTAATAATAGTAGTTCACCTGGATCATAGAAAGAGATAGAAATCTCTTCATCCAAACTATATGTGCATTTTTCTGGCATAAAATTTGGAATTTAGTCGCCTCACTCTTAAGCAACTCTGTGTCTGCAATGTTTAGTGTGTGTTTACCTGGACCAAACACAGTTCTCACTCCCGGCATTTGGCGCACCTTGCTTCTAACCAAACCACAATAACAAAATCCCTTAGGTTCTGAACTTCATTTCACACTGAAATTTTAGGGAACTTGCTGTGACTGAGCAGGGGATCGGAATATGCTGTCCACAAAAGGTGCCACTTCGGCATAAGATAGTATTGAGCTGAAGGCAACTGTGAATCAACAGATGCAGGAAGAATGATCTACTCTCCTGTTATCTGCCCAAAGCAAGGCATACATTTCCCTTCGAAGAAGGTGCCCCACCTTGGAGCAGGGAGAGAAGAGTGACTTTTATTGCAGACAGGGAGCTGACAGAAAGATGAGTTTGCATAAATGTAACTAACTAAAATAGCCCTTATATTGCATATAAATATTAATAACAATTGTATGCCCCTTTTCATGTTAATGTCTTTTGTTAGTTGAATCTGCATGCCCCTTCAGTCAGAATATGAGAGGGTAGAGACATAGTTTTTCCTCCTGGCATGGAGCCGGTATTAAAGACATAAAATAGTATGGCAGGTGATCAATTGTAAGTTCTAAGTCATTGTTTATATACCAGCAGTTTTTCTAATACACGAAACTTGAAAAACGATACAGAGCAATGGACTCTGGAGTGTGCACAGAGACAAAGAATATAGATGCACAGAGAAAAGCTGAGGGGAGAGGAAGAGAAAGTGAGTGCGGATTGGTTGTAAATGGTCAGAGTGAATGCTAATCACAGAATGGAAAGTAGACACAGATAACAAATTCTCATTTCAGAGAGACTCATTCCTTGGTTAAAACAAAAATACCTAGGAAGAATTTTGCAAAGCATATAAGGAAGACATAATGCTTCCTCAGAAACAATAGGAACAATTTGAGGTAGACTGTGTGTAATGTGAATCATTCACATATGCAAAGATTAAGCACCAATAGGAGAAACAAATCAAGTAATCCATCATTCTAGCCCAGGACAAAATGGGAGAAGAGTTCTAAGGGCAAATCAATGATCAGTACTGGGATAACACATCATTAGGGGGAGTTCAAAGAAGGAGACACCTCATTGTCTTAGACACAGGGATAAGAAATATTTTCAGTTTCTGAATGAGGAGAAAGCACAAGTTAATATTGGCATGAACTATACAGTATTTCTAGTTTGTTGTATATTTTGTGCCCAAGTTAACTATATAGCAATTTATATATCTCCCACTTAAAAGTTACTTTAAGAAAACGGCAAAACTCTAGTAATGGGTTCAGTTACTCTAACAAAATGCTCCATTATCCTCAGAATCCCAAGGTATTGGGGTATAACAATCACACACATAGTGCCCGAGATATTAGAATACATTTACATATCCTTTAAAATAATTCAAGAGTTAAAATACAGGATTAAGAATTCTGTAAGGAAATGGAAAGTATACAGGAAATGACAGAATAGATTTGAAAACATTCAAATTCTAAAACTGAAAATTACAGGTACCAAACTTAAAAACCTTTTTAAAGAATAGATTACATACAATGAAAATGAAAGTTAGTAAACTAAAATCTAAAACAAGTATGGAAGAAGAAAGGAAGAAGAGGAAATGTAATTCTTATACCCTGCTGTGGGAATGTAAAATGGTATAACTGATATTGCAAAACTATCTGGCAGTTTCATAAGAAATTAAACATACAATGATTCATATAATCCAGCTATTCCATCCATAATAATTAAAAGAAATGAAAGCATATGTCCATACAAAGACTTGTGCACATATTTTTAGCAATTTTGTGTTCAAGTCTTTGTAGGAGTTATGCTTTTTACATGAAGACCACACAAAATTCCATTAACAGATGAATGGATAAACAAATTGTAACTTATCCAGAAAATGGGAATCTAATGAGAAATAAAGAAGAAAACTATTGGCAAGTACTTCAATGTGGCTAAGTCTCAAAATAAATATGCTGAATCAAGGAAGTTAGAAAAACTAAAAGAGTACATACCATGTGATTTAATTTACATAACATTATGCAAAATGCAAACTAATTTATAGTGACAAGAAAAAGATTAATGATTACTCTGGGACAGCTCAGGTGGTGTGGGAAGAAATGAGTGAAGGATTACAAAAGGCCATGTGGAAGCTTTTCAGTGGTGATGGATGTATTTATTATCTTGATTGTGGTGATGGTGTCTAAGGTCTATACATATGTCAAAACTTATCAAATTGTACACTTTCAATATGGTAGTTTATTACATGTTAATTATGCCTCAATCTTTAATAAAAATCAAATCTGTTTATACAGGAGTACACACACAGGCACACACACAGTGTCAGTAATGAGTGACACTAAGGTAAAGAGTACAGGTTTACAATGAATTCAGCTAGTTTAAGGCTGGCCTACTTTAAATTTAATTTAAGAAAAATACTAATTTTAGACAGCTAGAATTTCATTCAAAGCCCTAACAATGAAGTAATGTTGCTTTATTTTTATCTGTTGTTTTGTTTTACTTTGTAAGTTTAGAATTCTCAGTCTTGGCACTGCAAAATTTATTAACATTTATGTTGTTTGGATTTAAAATAACATTTAAAGAGAGATTTTATACTATTTCACTAGTGGGATAATTAGCCTGGGTTTCCTAATATTTTAGAATAAAAATGTTTCTATATTTATCTTGAGAGTGTGTATTCAAAATACTTTCAAAATATCACCAACAAAAACAGCTTGTATATGGAGGCCTTAAAAATAAATATTCCTTCCTGCATATCTGGATGAAGAAGAGAATATGTTCTATGGTCTGAAAATTATCCCACAAAACTGTGTACCATTCCCCCAGGTTCCTTAGATTCATGATAAGTATCCATAAATTTTATGGAAACATTTTTATTATTTTCTACTAATATAATCCAAATATCATTAAGGTTATCTGTGGTTTTTACTATACTTTGTAAAACTTAGGCTAAAATTATTTGCATTAGTTTGCTGTGGTTCTGGCTTGTTTTGAAATGGCTGTCAGTTGGTGGGAAGGGTTACCTTAGGGTGATGAAATGTGAGAAAATGGTTCCAAGGCTAGGGAGCGGGTGGTGATAGGTGAGAAAGACTGGACGAATAGTTGAATGACGTCTGTAGTCATCAGGG
>NW_006383010.1:4622849-4625385 GCF_000327345.1 Myotis davidii | reverse complement strand
TATTAACATTTATGTTGTTTGGATTTAAAATAACATTTAAAGAGATATTTTATACTATTTCACTAGTGGGATAATTAGCCTGGGTTTCCTAATATTTTAGAATAAAAATGTTTCTATATTTATCTTGAGAGTGTGAATTCAAAATACTTTCAAAATATCACCAACAAAAACAGCTTGTATATGGAGGCTAAAAAAATAAATATTCCTTCCTGCATATCTGGATGAAGAAGAGAATATGTTCTATGGTCTGAAAATTATCCCACAAAACTGTGTACCATTCCCCCAGGTTCCTTAGATTCATGATAAGTATCTAAATTTTATAATATATATAGTTAATTTCAGAGAGAGGGAGAAAAAGATAGAAGCACTGACATCAATCACCTGCCTCCTGCATGTTCCCCAACTTTTACTATACTTTGTAAAACTTAGGCTAAAATTATTTGCATAAATTTAGAAGCCAATAAATAATAAAAAATGGCCTTCTACTCAACTACACCTATAATTTATGTCAGAAAATCCTTCCAGGATGAACATCAACCATTTTTATTGAGCATACAACCTGTCAAAAGTATTGCAGTGGGCATGATTATAGAAACAAATAGTTGGAACACAGCATTCATTTATTCAACAAATATTGATTTGCATTTCCAATGTGGACCAGGCATTTTACTAGGTATTGGGACACAAGGATCAACAACAAACATGTGATCTTAGGCTTCATGGCATCAACATTGCAATGGGAGGATAGAGACTAAATAATAATTTTCCTGTACTAAGTATATTTTCTTTGGGAAAAAAATTAATAAAAAGACTCTCTTAATAAATTAAAGATACTGGATTTACATTTTAACTATATAGTAAAGTAAATGTATCTTAAATTCAAATTTAAATCCTGATAAATTTAGCAAGGTTAAAATATGTATATGTAAATAATTTCAAACTTTTTGAAAGCATACATACAATATTCACAAAATAACTTTTTTCAGAAATTTTCATTCCATCACTTTAGTTTTTTAGATAAACAAATAATTCTTGAAGATTTCCCTTCCAATAATAGTCAACTAAGTAATTCTGACCAATTCTCCTACTGAGTATATCAGGACTAGTGGAACAAATTGGCTGGATAAAAGGAATATTTGTTTAAAAAATGATTTGTACAAAAATTACAACCGCAATATCTTTGGCAGTGTGTGCTGATAATACGCTAACGTAATTTTTAAAATAATTCTGTAAAGAAAAGGAGAAAATGAAAGGTATTAGAATTAGTGAGGGAGGGGCAAAGGAAGGGGGTGAGGGGCAAGGAGAGGGAGGAAGGAAGGGAGGGGGAGAGAGAGATCAACTCACCACTGTTGCTAGTCAAAGGTACTATGAATGGAAGATATACAAAATGGTCTACATAAAAAATTATTACAATCAGTAAGTGAATTTAGAAAGTTGCTGGATTTAAGGTCAATACACACAATAATTAAATTTATATATTTACTCTAGAAATAATTAGGAAATAGAAATTTAAAAGAAATGAAATAACAAAAATGTAAAATACCTGTTACAAATATAAAAATAGATGTGTAGACTACTGAACAGAAAGGTATAAAAATAGAAATATGTTAAATAAATGCCTGAAGAAGGAGAATATATTGAAATTAAATGTCCTACTTATGTCAGGGCTTTATATAAAGCTGTAATATTTAAAATAAATCATTCGGATACAAGCATAGACAAATAGACCAATGCAATAACATGGTAACCCAGGGAACTTTGTATACATGGACACTTGATTACAACAAAGCACATATGATAGGAAAGAATAGTCATTTCAATAAATGGTGCTGGGCGATCAGATACGCATATGGAAAAGAGTAAAACTTGATTCCCAGTTCACATCTTTCATAAAATCAATTCCCAATTAGATTATACATCTTAGTGTGAAAGGTAAATCAATATATCTTTTAGGAATGACTTTTGCAATAGCAGCACTATTGCCATTTGGGCCCAATTATTCTTTCTTTGAGGGGTGTCCTGTGTGCTGTGGTTGGTCTTTAGTTGAGAACTACTGTTCTAGGAGATAATATGGAAGAGTGTTTATTATTTAGGGTAAAGAACAACTTCTTAAACAGGACATGAAATGCTCTAACCAAAAGTAAAAACGGTTGAATATGACATTCTGCTCATCAAAAGCCATCATAAGAGAGTAAATAGGCAAGCCACAGAGAGGGAGAAAATAATAGTCTAACCAGCAAGGGCTCATAACCAGATTTCATAAAGAAGTCAGTAAGAACATGGTGAACACTTAATAGAAAAATGATGAAGAGAATTCACAGAATGAGGACAACCCAAGAATCTCAGGTAATTGCCCTTTGACTCTTAGAAATTACAATACCATGAGGTGAACCCTGAACCCATCCCCAGATAGAGATCCCCCAGGCCTCATAAACATCATACACTTAAAGATATATATATACCACATGAAGCACCACATTTTTCAATAAAGTAAGAACATAGCTGTTGTTGATGTTTTTAAAAAACTTGAGACATT
>NW_006383010.1:4614676-4622140 GCF_000327345.1 Myotis davidii | reverse complement strand
GGGACCAGACAGCTTCACAGGGGGGTTTTGCCAAACATTTTCTCCTCTGCATAACCTCTGTCCATCAACCACATACCCTCAGTGTTTTACCTTGGTGTCTTTTGTCAACTCCTCCCCTTACCTTAGCCTACGTAAGTTCTAACTCTGAGGTGCTATTCTGGCCAAAGCTAGAGGAGACCCACTGTCATCAAAATAACCTGGGACTTGGGATTCTGGGATTTGGACTCAGGTCCCTTTATTATAAAGAAATCCTCCAGGTAATATTTAAGCACAATGGGTTCTGAGAACCTGGCTTTAGGAGTAGTTCAGGTCTTTCTTCTTCCAATAAAGCTAATCAAGTTAAAAAAAATAAAACAAAGAGTGCTTTAATTCTGATTCTGACACTTAAAAAACAGTTCTGATTTAAACAATTCATGAATCTTCCTGAGCCAAATTTCTGATTTGAGAGGTAATAACACCTGTCTAGTTGACATACTTGTTATATTGGTCAATAAAAACATTTCCATGAGAAAACAAGTAGAAATGCATACAACTCTAGTTTTTCTTTTCATTTGTCCCCCATTTCAGCACCTAGCCTAGTATTCTATAACATCGTGATTTAAGTCTTTGGGTTCAAAAGCTGGTTGAAATGCAAACCCAGTCACCACCCATAATAAGCTGTCGATGCCTCAGTACCCCAATCCATACAACAGGGAGAGTGACGGTATCTATTATTAACAGGGACCAAGCACTTGCCCCAATGACAGGTACAGGCAATGCTCAACAGTTGTTAGTTATTATTCTGAGCCATTCTTTACCATTGCTGCGCTTGGAGCTTATTGTTATTAGAAAGCACTGAATAATGTTTGATTTCTATCATAAGTACTTTAGAAAAAAGTAAATACTCATTATTAGTTGCTGAAAAATTACTATTATAGCTCTTTGCATAATTTAAATTATAATATTTCTAAGTTAATTCCCTTGAAGAAAATTCCAAAGAAGGAATACTATGCTGTAAATGTCAAAACCATCACACAGCCACCTTTATTGTGCTTTTTAAGAATGATATTGAGGGAAATGTTATATAATTATCCCAGAGAAATGAATATTATTTCACTAGACCTACTGAAGTATCCACTGTTATGGTCAACAGCTCCTGTTATTCTATATAAGTAATGAAATCATTGTATAATGTACTTTAGTATTTTCACTACAACTTATAGAAAAAAATAAGAAGATCTAATGACAACTAATACATTTCCATAAAAAACCTATGTGATGTCTGACTGTCTTACACATAAATTTCAAAAAATTAAAATTCCTCTCTTTTTCTATGTAACATTTCCATCATTGTGGGAGATGCAGCCATCTATCATGTCCCTGAGTTGAGCAACTTTCTAAGTTACCCATGGGTTCTCATACTCCTCCCACATGTAATTCTATTTTGACAATATCTCTAATAGTTATTTCTCCCTTTCCATCTCTATATGTTCTTAACAATCTCTGGCCTGAATCACTGAACCATATTTCTTATCAGCAGCTCTGCTTCTAAATCTTCTCCCTTCTAATTAAGCCAAAGTAACATGATTGAAATCACATTTCTAACTCACTATTTTATTTCATTTAAACGATTCCCCTAAAATCTCTCCACTAGTCAGCCAAGACCTTCCACCCAATTCAGATAACAAACCTTATCCAAACCTCACTGCATTTCATTGCACCATTTTTTTCCTCCGGTTTCTTTCTCATTCCCCAGACACTCTCTTTGTTTGAAAAATATTCTTCCTATCTTAGTATTATCTTTCCCTTTTCACATTCCATTCCCATATTCACAACTTATTTTTAATGTTCCTCTAGCCCCCTACATGGTGCATATGGCATATCTTACAGAGTATTGTTAGATATGCATTGTTTTCTTTGGAATGATAAAGTACCACTTCCTATGCTTAAGAATATAAATTTCTAGAGAGCAGGAAACTAGTAGTATCTTCTGTCTGGACTGGGAGCACTTGGAGATGTGTGTAAATAAAAAGTACCATGGAAGTTGCACCAGTACATAAGCTTCTGAGGGCAGAAGTTTTGCCTGCTTTGTTCACTGTTATAGCTGCAGAGCCTAGAGGCTTGGCATATAGTAGTCACTCAATAAATATTTGTTGAACACACTGAATGAATAAATCAACTAGTATAACCCCACAAGATTGAGCCATACTATGCAGACAGGCTGTATAGAGCATAAAACAATATTTTCAGCATGAAATTTAACTATGTTTATTTTGCTATGATGCAAGTTCAGCAACTGCTTATCCAAAGAGTTCTACATTCCATATATCATTCTACATATGAAAGTAATGATCATAGTTGGCTTGAGTTAATCTAACAGAATACCATAGTTTGGGTGGCTTATATGCAACAGAAACGTATCTCAAATAGTTGTAAAGGCTGGGAAGTCCAAGAGCAAGGCTCTGACAGACTTGATGTCTGGGGAAGACCCACTTTATGGTTCACAGAAGGCTGATACTTTGCTGTGTCCTCACACGGTGAAAAGGGACAAGAGGGTTATTTGAGGTCTTTTTTATAAAAGCACTAATCTCATTGATGAGATCTGACCTCATGGTCTAATCACCTCCACAGGCCCCACTACCTCATATCATCCCAGGAGGGATTAAATTTCAACATATGAATTTTGGAGGGACCCCAAATTGGCAGTAATCAAAAAATAATCAAATGAAAAAAGTCACTGATGTTGCTTTCCCTAGAAATGGAAAGAGGATAATTACCTTAAGGGTTTGAGAGAGAGATTTAATTCTACATTTCTATAAGTCACATGCCAAATATCCCTTATGGCCAAGATATTTATCTTTCTAAGTTGGATTATATTAGAGATATCTATGAACATCATGATCTTATTACTTTTTTAAAAACTTTTTTAGAATATTAGAATGAAACATGATGTGTTCACTACATCAGGTGAAACAGTGGGTTTTAAGATTGTTAGGAACTTATTAGCAATAAGGAAATTATAGATACATCAATTTTTAACCTCAAATAAAGCATCCACTATTTGTTAAAGAGAGGAATATTTTTCATAAAAATTGCAAAATTCTACAAATGACAGATTAAAGTATTTCACAAAGATTTCTATTGTTTAAAAATATATACATATATATTGATTTCAGAGAGGAAGGGAAAGGAAAAAAGAGATAGAAACATCAATGATGAGAGAAAAGCATTGATTAGCTGCCTCCTGTGATTGAGCATATGCCCTTGACCGGAATCGAACCTGGCATTCAGTCCATAGGCTAATGCTCTCTCCACTGAGCCAAAAGGGCTAGGGCAGGATTTTTATCTTCAACCACCTATGAATTGAATTGGATCTGGGTGGTCATTCTGTGGGAACAGAGGTAAATGTTGGCTACCACCTGGACAGACCAAGCATACTGGAACATCAGCAAAATGGGCACTCTTAAATTTTAAGCACCGAAATGATCTTCAAGAAAATATCAGATTTCTTACAATTTCTTTAAACTTACTTTATGGTTTAGCATTGGTTTTATTTGTAATTACATACCAAAGAGGAGTTATAAATTGCCTTTAGCATCGATTCCCTTAAAACTCATACTTTGGATTTCTGGAGAGAGGTTGGAGAGATCAAACTGAAATTCAGGAAGTTCAAACCTGTACTGACACTCTTCTTCCTGATGGCTTCAAAGCCACGGACAGAGAGCTCCTCTGAGCAATCAAGCACTACATCCTGGGCAGTGATGGTTAGCTGTATGTGTCAACTTGACTGAGGTACAAGATGCCCAGATATTTGGCCAAACATTAATCTGACTGTGAGGGTGTTTCTGGATGAGAGTAACATCTGAAAGAGGGCTGAGTAAAGCAGATGGCCTTCCTTATTGTGGCAGGGCTCCCTCTGAGCAACTGAAGGGCTAAACAATAAAAAAAGGTGAGTTGGAGGGAACTCCTCCTGCCTGACTACCGAGCTGGGACATTGGAGTTAAATAGAAACATTGGCTCTTCTTGGGTCTCAAGTCCACTGGTATTTGCCCTGGAACTTCCACCATAAACCCTTCTGGTCCTCAGGTCTCCAGATGCAAACTGTAACCACTCATCACCTCTCTTGGGTCTCCAGTTTGCCAACTGCACATCCTGGAACTTTGGACCCCAAAATTGCATGAGCCAATTTCTTTATAATCAATTTCTTTTTAGGTAGATAAATAGGTGGTTATACAGACATAGCTATCCCTAGCGTTAGCTAAATGCATAAAGGTATGTCTCCTATTAGTTCCGTTTCTCAGGAGAATCCTTACTTATACAGGGGGCATTTATTTTTCAGAGGTCATATTTTACTTTTTTTTTGGACCCTATGACATGATTTTGTTAAAGGAAGCCAAATAAAAGAGTAAAGAGATTGATAAAGTGTGCTTATAAAATTCCCTTACCATTATGACTTGTTCAAAGTCATTATGCAGAGTAATGAATCATTATAATAAAGCCAAAGTAAAGAAGAAATCTATACATTCAAAATATATAGCTCTTGAAATATTTGGTGATACAAGTGTTGTGCCCAGGACATAATATCTAGGCCTTTGCAGGCACATGTAGGTGCTTACGCTTGAATGTACTAGGTAACATCATAGACTTAACAATCCTGGGCTTCATTTCTTTCTCTGTTGCCTAAACATTGTCTAATCTTAGTAAACTGACTTTACCTCTGTTGGCCTTCATTTTTTCGTGTATAAAGTGGGGAAAGACATTTACTTAGGGGGAGTGTTTTGAGAATTAAATGAAATAATATACAAAATTCTCACTGAGTGGCATATAATGGCACATAAATCATGGTCCTTATTGCTGTTATACAACTATATTTGTAAGTCATTGTGTATGTGTGACTAACATTGGGCTCAGGATGGAACCGGCAGGAGCTACTTGCTGGGTATGCAGTGCTTACAGTGGGGTGAGGCTGGAGACTTGACTTCTTACCAGTCTCCGTGAGCACATGGCATTTTACTATGACTCATTCCTTTAATTTTTTATAGTAATATAATTCTTTTCAACCATTACTCAGTTTCATAGTTGATATTTCAGCAATGCTCTGAGTATTATTTTGTCTTAATTTTATAAAAGAGTCCGTGTCTTTAGAAAAAAAATGACTTGTCCATATCATATACCTAGCAAAAGGTATAGTTGAGATTAGAAACCCGGTTTACTGATTTCAATTCTTCCCACTACCCAGTGCCTTATTAATATATAGGCATCAATTAAGAGCAATCACATGAGATATTTCCAAAAGAAATAAACTATATTCCTACAAGTGACATGAAGAATTACTCTCATCACTTCACAATTGTATCTCATGTATTGGACCATTGTGTAGCAGTGATGCTAATAAATATCTGAGTAGCACTTTATGGGTACACGTTAATTTAAAGGTATATGTTTATTTTATATGCCTTAACTTATTTAAGTTTTTCCTATTGCTCAAGTGAGAGAGTCAAACTAAACCTGGATTTCATTACTTTTAGCCCTAATGACATTCTACTAAGACACAGCTGTTTTCAACTTTTCTGTTTTATATCTTATTGACAATCTGACAGGAAGTAAAGTCTAAAAGAAGAGATATAGATCAAACTTTTTAGAGAAGGAGGAAATAAGGAAAGACAAGGAGCATAGTTCTTAGGTGATTAAGCATAGACCAGAGAACCTATTTTACATGAGATAAAACCTCCAGGTTTTCATTAAGTAATTTGAAAATTCTGCTAAGTTTCTGACATTTCTGTCAAATGTAGCATCTTTTAAATTGTTCTACCTTTAAAAAATCAATAGAAGGAAGAATCATATCCTCCTCCATCATAAATACTCCTTTTCTACATGATTGGAACTAAGCCATGAAGTCAACTAGCATGCTTTGACAGTTTTTCCAATGGTGATGGCTACCATCAAGCACAGCTCTGAAACTCTTCAGGCCAGGGCAAATGAAGTAGTGTTTCTCAAGATGCTGGAAAAGTCTTCATCTGATCTTTCCAGGACTGAAAAATCAATCTGCTTTGCTGTGATTTCAAAACTTTAAAGGTTATTTCTGACCAATTTATTCTTCTGTGTCTATAGCTATAAAAGCAATCGAGGAAACAAAAAGCCTAAAGGACATTAATTTGTTGATTTATCAAGTATTGATTATCTACTGTGCACACAGCACTGTATTAGGTGTAGGATACTATGGTAAATCAAAAGAGTGGGGGCGTCACAAAAGCTTACACTCTGTGTGACCTGTCATTCTAAGAATTCAGTTGCCCTGAAGACTATTTTGAAAATAATTAGAAATTTAAAAGATGCCGAAGTGTATTTTCCAGTTTTTAAAGCACTTTCAATTTGGGTAAGAAAAGGAACAGTGGTATCAGAAAAGGTGACATAAGTATCTTTTCTGTAATAGACACACTGCCTAGATTCTACCCATATAAAGAAGCACGGATGTTCAGTGAACTGTATATATGAGGTGAAGTGGCCGTTTGGCATCAAGGAACAAGATAAATCACTTTTTACCTGGAGACGCTTGTTTCAGAAAAATAACCGTAAGTGCTGGATTCCTAAACAGAGATTAGTAACCAACAGAACCCATTAAATCCACTCCCTGACTTAGGTAGGAAGAAGGGTGGTGAGTTTGAGGACAGGGAGGTTGGAGGGCCCGTAAGATCACAAGGAGTTCAAGTTGTGACCAGACTCTGTATAGCACCAAAAGTAACTTATAAATAGACTCCGTCTTTTCATGTTTTTGCCTGCTCTTTGAACTTCCTCTGGGAACACTGAGTTGAAACTAAGCACTCTGAATCCTAGAAGACAACTTGAAAAAAATCATATTTAACCTTAGACTCTGTCGCCGCTGGGAGGTTTTCACTTGATGGAGAGTCCCCTCTGTGTGTTCTGACTCTTGAATGTGAAGAGGCAAGAAAGCAGAAGAGATTTCAGGATGGGTTTAGTCTGTTGCTCTGCAGAGGTATATGCTCCCAACTGTTAAAGGGCTCCTCATTCACTGAACAAATATTTATCGAGTAGCTGCTCTGTGTCAGGCACCGGTGAACAAGACAGGCACAGTTGCGGACTTCAAAAGGTCATACCGTGCCAAATTGCCATGGACAGATTAAGAAAACAATAGGGCCAAAGGACAGAGTGATTACCCATACCTGCTAACCCCCATTGCCCACACGTATAAACATCACATCATCAGCTGACAGGTATGTTTGTGAGGAGAATAATTTTCAGAATGCCAACCCTCATTGCAGTCCATTTCCAACTTGGAGATTTAACAGACACTACTCAGTAAGCATTCATGTTTGGATTTTTTAACCTGGTTAGCAAGGCTTTAATCATTCAATGTGTATTTATTGATCACCTACACCTTGCACAGCGCAATGCTGGGCTACTGCAATATAGTTATTCATTTCATGGAAACCAGGATGAGAAAATGAAAATTTGTATTTAAATGTA
>NW_006383010.1:4611067-4614416 GCF_000327345.1 Myotis davidii | reverse complement strand
GCCACATTTCCATGGACAGATTAAGAAAACAATAGGGCCAAAGGACAGAGTGATTACCCATACCTGCTAACCCCCATTGCCCACACGTATAAACATCACATCATCAGCTGACAGGTATGTTTGTGAGGAGAATAATTTTCAGAATGCCAACCCTCATTGCAGTCCATTTCCAACTTGGAGATTTAACAGACACTACTCAGTAAGCATTCATGTTTGGATTTTTTAACCTGGTTAGCAAGGCTTTAATCATTCAATGTGTATTTATTGATCACCTACACCTTGCACAGCGCAATGCTGGGCTACTGCAATATAGTTATTCATTTCATGGAAACCAGGATGAGAAAATGAAAATTTGTATTTAAATATATTATAAAAACTAAGAAGTTTTCATCAAAATACCTAAGCAGTCCCAGAAGTATGGCCTTTACATTTTTCTTCATATGTTTCTTTATTTCTCTTTTCCTAGTTCCTCATAGTACTTGCAGCAGCCTTTGCCATATACCGGGCTTCGCAGACCCAGGGCAGACTTGTCCCTTCCTTCCTTTACAGGCTTACATTCTGGATTTGGCGCTCTCATACCTTCTTGAGCTCCTGTGTGCTGTGGATATGCCCCTCCCACTAGCTCATGGGCCACAAAAGAGAGAGAAAGAGAGAGAGAGAGAGAGAGAGAAGCACATCACCATCTTCTGGGGAAAGTAAGATGAACAAGCTTCTTAGACGATTCCAATATGTTCACCTTCCTTATAAATCATAGTACTGGGCCTTCTCTGATTTACTCTGTAGTGAATGTTTCTGAAGTTCTGTTCATGGATATCTAACCTTGGGATGGGATAGAAAATGTAAAATAGTTTTCTGCCTGTATTAGAAAATTTTCAGCAGCAGATGGTATTTCTCCCTTTGGGAAAGACAGAAGCCAAACCTAGTGTTCAGATAGCATCTCAAAAAATGAAAGTCACTTGGCTGGTGTGGCTTACTAGTTGAGCATCAACCTGTGAACCAGAAGGTCACAGTTCCATTCCTGGTCAGGGCACATGTTCGGGTTGTAGGATCCCTCCCTAGTTGAGGGCGTGCGGGAGGCAGCTGATCAGTGATTCTCTCTCAGCATTAATGTTTCTATCTCTGTCTCCTTCTCCCTTCCACTCTGACATCAATGAAAATATATTTAAAAAAATAAAAATCAGCCTTCTACTGGTTAGCACTTCTCAGAATAAAGTTCTCATTTAGTAATCTGCCTTCCATGCTGATCTCCAGACTGTTAGCTTTAGCCCTGTCTAATTGCTGGAATATTAAAATACTTCCAAACACTTAGTAAACAGCACTGCCCCAAGCTCTCTGGGTGTGGCACCTCTGGCCAGGCTCCCCTTCCAGGAAGGCCCCTCCCTATCCGTCTCAAGACTCAGCAATTGCTACTTCACAGGTGGCACAGCAAAGGGCTTCTGGGACTCTGCTCATCCTATGGTTGGCTTCAATTCTGACTGGTTTGTGCTCAAGCCACACCCATGGTTATGCCTTTTGGATCAACTCTATTTCCAATAAGGAAAATTCATAACATTTTGCTTCAGCGTTAGATGAGGATCAGCTAATGCAAGATAACTCCCTACCCATTCACCTCTGAATTTTTGATAGGAAAGCCTTTAGGGTAAAGGACCAGAAAAAACACACAAAAAACACACACCACAAAAAAACAATTTTGCACTGGTGGCAAACATGAAAGAACATTAAACATTTATAGAGCTTTGGGCTGTCTTCCAGGTCTACTGCAATCGGCCGTATATCTATCCTCTCAGGCCGATGCTATGATAGCCTATGCCTCCAAATGCCTTCAAAGGGTGAAAGATGGGGACCGACAAGTGGCTTGTCCAAAGTCTGGGAATATCCATTGCTATGACTGCTTCTGCAAGCAATATCCACCTGTGAGACTTTTCTACTTCGGTGCCAAAAATGAGTTTCCAAAAGAGTCCATGATCTAGAAATGGACAGGGAATGAAAGTGGACGCCTTGTTTGATAATTAGTGAATGTTATGACATTTTTTCCCTCCCTTATTTCCTGACATGCAAATAAGTGGGATTTTATTTTCCTTCTTAGGTTCACTGGTCCAAAAACACTTAATTCAGTTGAACCATAATAATGGATTCAGATCCATAGACATACATGCACACACAGCAAAATAGGATGTAAAGGATTTGAACTTTTATCCCCCAAAAAGTTATTCTGCAACTTATCTTTTCTTAATGCTGACTTGTGAGGTGGTCTCTTTCCTCAGGGAGTTATTAAGTTTCAGGGAACAAGCAAATTAATCCATGCTAACATTGCAATGTCCCTCCACAGAGATGACATAGTCACAGTTGAATTAATTTATTTAGTAATATTTAGTAAACACACATTAAATACCCAGCACTATGCTTAACAAAGGAAAAATCGGAAGAACATAAAATACAAACCCAGCCAAGTAGGGCATTATAAAGTCACAGCAGTATTTTTGCAGCACGTTATTTTATTGCTTAAAGTGTCTTGCAGATAGATTTGGATGCAAAGAAAGGAAGCTCTAAAGCTCACAGGGCAGTTGGGAACAGTGGTGGGGAAGATGGTGAGAAAAATTTGTTCACAGTGGATTCGTTACTTGCGATAGTTTTCTATGAAATTGCTGCAAACACAAGTTAGTGAGCATAGAATTATTACTTCTACAGGAAAAATAAGATTAGGTTCCTCTGAGCTTCTGGTCAAAACGTAATTCATTTGACGTGTATTTCCCTTTTAAAACACCTTACATAATATATATTTTTGTCCATTAACATTGAACTCACAGTGTGCAGCACTAAAACTCATGCCTGAAGGAAGCTTACATAACAAACACATTTTCTCCATAAGGAGCATCACAGCCTTCTGGTGCTTAGGAACACTAGTCAGCATTTCAGCACTACGTTTGGGGGCCATTTTGACCAGCAAAATCAGCAATAAAAACAAAACAAAGCAGCCACATGCAGGAATGTGGCAATAAATAGACTGGGGAAAGGGCACTTGTTTACAGTGTAAGAGCTGAAACAAGAGGGCAGAGCATCCCCTTGTTTAGCCTCAGCTAAGAATGTGTACATTGGGTGGGTGACTCAAATATTTTGCTGCTCTGCACATGTGCATGAATTATCATGAAAGTGCTGTGAGCATTAATCTTGGGGTTATAAATACAGTTTAGCAAGCAGGAAAATTTGAAAATATGGAACCCATGAATAATGACATTGATTATGTGTATCTATCTACTAGTATCTATCTATCTATCTATCTATCTATCTATCTATCTATCATCATCATCTATCTATAAAGAGAGCAGAAGGTCTTTACCAAAAATGACCT
>NW_006383010.1:4577764-4610717 GCF_000327345.1 Myotis davidii | reverse complement strand
GAGCTCAGTCATTTGGGAGGTTTGTGCAGAAATGGATCATGTCGCTGTAGATCAGTGATTTTCAAAGTGTGGTACTTAGACCAGCAGCAGCAGCACAACCAGGAAGCCGGTGAGAAATGCAAAATCTTGGGCCCCACCCCAGACCTGCTAAATCTAAATCTCTGGAAAAGGGACTCAACAAGCCATTCAGGTGACTGCAATATAGAGAACCACTGCTGTCATTGGTTCCAATCACATAGTGATGATTGGAAATAAGCATAGGTAGGTAGGTAAGTAGGTAGGGAATAGTATAATTTGTCAGTGTCCTAATGGCCAAGTCAATAAAATTGATCTTCATCCAAAACTAAGAAGGCAATATTTTTGGCTTTACAGGAGGAAAACAAGTTTGTAAAATTGATAAGGTTTAGAGGCCTAGAGCAGGATCTCTCAACCTTGGCACTATTGGCATCTTAGGATGGAAATTCTTGTGTTGCTAGAGGTTTAATGTGCTTTGTGGAATATTTACCAGCTACCCAGGACTTCACCCACTAGATGCCAGTCACACCTATCCTTCACTGTGACAATGAAAAATGTCTTCAGATATTACCAAATATCCCCTGGTAGGCGAAATTGATCCTGGCTGACAACTACTGACTAGAGCAGTGTTATTTTATTAGTGATGTTTATTAGTTTATTCAGCTTACTTCAGTTAGTATTTATTAACCACCAATTAGGTCTCAGTCTAGGCTTGAGTTAGAGAGGCAGAAATGAATAAGGTACAGTTATGTTGACTTTTTCCCTGAGGTTTTACACTTAGAAACCAATTAACCCAGCTTCAAAAGGTGGGAACGAGTGTTCTTATTCTGATTTTATATAGATTTAAGCCATCAACTGATAGATTTACTTGTTGACATTATGGATGTGAGAAGAATCTGATTTTGAAACCAGGGAGCTCCACAAATGTTAGACTGGACCTCTGTGACTGATACACTTTGGCTTTGTGTGGTTCGTTTGTCACCTCAAGCTTCACTGAATGCTTGTCATCACTGAACACAAAGCAATGGGTGAACAGAAATGGAGGTAATCAGGCAGACACTGGCAAACCATTCCTTTACCTTTGGCTCTGATGCTTTGTTTAAATGACAAGGGGCAGGTGAGACACATTCTGAAGCACTTCAGTGCATGCATTCAGTTTCATGCAAGCGGCAAGCGAGTCATTTCATATACTCTGAGAGAATGCAGTGATTGAAGAAAACTTTAACTATGCCACAACTTTATTTTACAGAAGATGGAGGACCCTAGCTGTCACTGCTAAGTTGTCATTTCTCTGCTGTGAAATTGAAATCTAAAAAAAATACGTATTTATGTACAGGGTGGGGCAAAAGTAGGTTTACTGTTGTTCATATGGAAAATAATGCAATAATTAAATAACAATACAACAATAAACTGTTTTGTGTATTCACAACTATAAACCTACTTCTGCCACACCTTGTACATGCATCCATATATACACATGTATAAATGTATATATATCAAAGGAAGCTTAGTAAGAGCTCCATATAGAGAGTATATCCTATATAATAAAAGGCTAAGATGAAAATCAACCAAACGGAAGAACAACTGGTCACTATGATGCACACTGACCACCAGGGGGCAGATGCTCAATGCTGGAGCTGCCACCTGGTGGTCAGTGTGCTCCCACAGGGGGAGCACCGCTCAGCCAGAAGCCTGGCTCATGGCTGGTGAGCACAGTGGCAGTGGTGGGAGCCTCTCCCACATCCGTGGCAGTCAGACATCCCCCAAGGGCTCCTGGACTGCAAGAGGGTGCAGGCCATGCTGAGGGTCCGCCCTCCCACCCCCCACCCGAGTGCACGATTTTCATGCACTGGGCCTCTAGTACTAGTATAAGAAATAGCAGTTGAGAGGAAATCTTGATGTTGGACTCTCAAGAGAATTACGCTGTTTACCACCTGTACGTAAAATGCATTGTCCAAACTAGCATACTTTTAGAGTGAACTACAATAGCATCAGTTCTTGGCCTTTTGGCTAAGATCAAGTATAGAATGAATTAGTAGTATAGTAGAATAACAGGGAATATAAAGACTGACCTGGGCTGATGGTCACATTAGCTATAGAAAATTAAAATTAAAAATTGAGAGTGTTAGGAGGTAGTGATGCAATCAGTCTGTCCAGAAGCCAGGGAATCTTTATGTTTAAAAATATACAAGAGTGGTTATCATCATGCATTGTTGAGACAGACACTGGCTGCATGGGTACAGAGCAATATTAGAGGGAGGAAGCATCCCAGCAGGTCAATAATGGCCTCAAGGGATTGTGAGAGGGCTGTCAGTGGCTAAGGAACTCTTATATTTTCTTTCACAGCTTCTCAAAGTACCTCGTCCATCTCCCTGACATGCCCAGTTTCACTGATGGACTTCTCTACAGCCAACCTGTAAAAATGTGCAACAGAACTTTTTACACCTCCTAGCTGGCTACAAGAAAACATATTCGGGTGTCGAGCCTTTTCCACTGGCTGAGCCTTTTCTCATTTGACCAGATATTTGGCACCATGATGTTATGTCCTATAGCAGTTGTCTCTTCTGGACTCTATTCTTACAATTTCAAGGGTGTTATTTTTAAATGGTCAACAACAGTTAAATGATTCAGTCTTGGCCATTTAGTAACAGCAGTGGCTTACAGTTAGAAATCAAGTGAAGGAGGATTTAACAAGTGAGAGAGAGAAAGAATCAAATCACTGTCTGCAATTATGTATCACAAAGCAAATACTACCCTCACACACGAGCCCTTGTCCGTCTCAATAATTTTTGTGATTAGTACAGACGATCGAATGTATCTGATAAAAAGGCACACAACTTAATTAAGTGACATCAAATTATCAATATAATCACATATAGTCTTGTAGAGCACCGTTTATTCTTGGTGAAGGTGATTCAGAGTAACTCTGTGCAATATCTGCATGTGTCTTTAATTCTACTGGAATACTTCTCAATTCCTTACACATGTCAGCTTTTTTAGGTTGCATCATACTCTATTTATTCTTTTCATTTATTCAAATAACATATATTGACTGCCGATGACATGCTAGCAATAAAATTACAATAGTGAACAAGTTTGCCAAGGTCAGTATGCTCATGAATTTTCATTAGCATCTCTTAGAAGACAGATGTGTAACATATATAAACAAGAAAAATTCAGAGAATGGTTAAGTTATATGAAGACAATCCAATGGGGAAAAAAAAGGATTTATATTATGTTCCCAGGGAATAGCTAATATTGATCATTTGTGTTTATTTAATAATTTCACTGTATGAGTCGATAACTAAGAATGTTAGTCCTATAAAACCATCTCATATATACACTGTCTAATGTTAGTGTAATTAATATTCCTATTTTACTAATGGGAAGACTAAAATCCAGATAAATACCGGTACAATAAATTGCTTCAAATCCTTCAGGTAATAAGGGAAGGGAAGATTTAGAGCCAAGCTAGCTGATGGTCCAGGCTTCTCATGCAAGTTCATGGATAGGGATGAAGATAACACACCCAAGAGATAGGTGTGTAATATGTACTAGAAGTACAGAAGTGGGTGGGGATGGGAACATAAGAGAGAAGGATCAAACAGCCTTCTTTGAGACTGTCAGTGATCCAAGTGTCTGGTTAAATAGAGTTTAGCCAAAAGAAGTAAACATAAAGGGGCATGAAGACAGAGGGAGTAGCAAAGACATGCCCATCAGATCCAGTGCAAGAGGAGTTCAAATACAAGGAGCTGCGAATGGTGCGGGAGGCTGGGGAGTAATAAAAGTAGAGCTAGGCAGAGGTCAAACTGTGGAGGGCCTTGTATATCACACTGGAGAGTTTGATTTTATTCTGTAGCTAACAGGGAGCCACTGAAGTGTTTCAAGCAGGTATATGACCTTAGACGATTTGCCCTTTTAGAAAGATCAGCCTGTTGCCAGTGCTGAAAATGGATTGGAGAGAGTCAGACAGGCAGCCAGGAAAACAATTGGGAAAGTTTATCTGCGGGTCAGTCAAGAGTTGATGATTTATGTCAGCCAGTAGCTGTGGGATGGACATTATCTCTAGCAATGGTATTAGGGGGTGAATTAATATGACTTGGTTACTGTGAAGGGAGAGAAAGCTTGGGAGAGAAGTGAAAGAAAATCCCCCACTTTCTGGCTTGAGGTACAGGGTTGAATGGCAATTCTGTTTGAGGAACAACAGAATAGGGAGAAGGAGATCAGGCAAATTACTAACTGCTAGTTTTCAGTTTCCTCACCCGCACAATGAGGAGGAAAAGAGCACTTACCTCACCGACTGTGGTGAGGACCAATGAACCTCAAAATATCTAAGTCCTTTCAGACAATTCTGGAAACATGCCAGAAAACCATTCGCTATTTCAATGCCATGAGCAACAGATCACACATAATTTTGTTGCTCGCTCTCTTTCTTTCTTTCACAAACAGTTAAGTGGAACACATAGTCATGATTAAGTTATCACTCCAAATACACGGAAGTTGGCAATATGAATGCAAACAGAGAAATCTGAAATTGGTAACAGGAAATAAATATTGTTGTTCTCCTTGGGACATTGCATGATATGGGACTTTTTTAGTCTCTGTAATAGATTAGGGCATTGTTTTCTTCTGTTTACTCTGTGGGTACAACTGAGGACAGAGAAATCCCAAACTTCCCTGTTTTACATTCACTGCCGTTAGCTCTGAGCTTCTCACAGAGAATCATATGACATGAACTGCCTCAATACTGCGTAGCTTGAACAAAGACTTATCAAGGAATATCTTCAGGATAAATCCTCTACGCCGCGAGCATATTACATAGAACTGTCCCAGATTGGGCCTGGGCCCCTCAGACAGAGCAGACGTTGAGCCCACATTTGTTTCCATTTGGCTAGATGCCTGTCTCCTGATGATATCAGTTACATCTGATAGAAAAAGAAAAGTTGGAAAATGAATAAAAATATAGATTGCCCATAAATTAATTTTCCTTCTTTCCCTCTTGGACAGGAAGCATGCATCATAGATATCAACAATATAAACAGTACTTCTTTTTTCTTTCCACAGTCAGTAGTCATTGAAATAATGTATTGATTGAATATAGGATTACAGTAAAGCATTTGTCTTATACCTTTTATATGAATACAAAGAGAAGAAGGTAACTGCATTACCTCAATCATAATTCTGACAAATAGAGAAAAAGAATTACTATTCCCCAAAACTATCTGCAGTCCAAGATTCCTCTAAAAACAAATACACCGTTTCAGTTGAACTGTTTATTGTTATAAATAAAGTGATGATTAATTTGATGTGTCTGAAAACAAAGAGAAGTCATTTTGATAGCCTTACAGTGAGGTTAATAAGCACAAAATGTGTGTTTTCATATTAAAGCACTGGGAAGCTTAGAATCAAATAATTCAAATGTTAACATATGCAAATACTCATCTGTGGCTTAAAAGTAACATTTACAGATGAAGATTCCTGACCCATGTTAGGGAGACATTCAATTGTTTTTGTCCCTGAAGAATATAAGCAACTAGCATCTTTAAAAGTTCTCCAAAACTTTTCTGTTTGGCTGATCTTTATTATTTGGCAACCATCAACCTACTCCCCTTAATGGTAGATGTGCAGATATTCAAATTCTATTAACTCAGTGCTACAGAAAAGTTCAGTTAAATATATGATGTCTCCTTCTTGGGAGTGGGGTAGAGATCTTAAGGGTGTGCATTAGTTAGAATACGGTTAACTGATATAACAGGTAGACCCCAAATACATAATGCCTCAAGCTCAATAGAATTCATTTCTTGCACCATAACAGTTCCTGATCAGCAGGTAGCTTTCTTCCACAACAGTGGTTCACAAAAATTTTATCTTAAGATCTATTTACATGCTTAAATGTTAATAAGCTTTTGTTTCCACAGGCTATTTTATATCTTTTAATATTTACAGAGGAAATTATAAATATGCATTAATTTTTAAGTAATAAACCCACTCATTGCATGTTGCCATAAATAATACATTTTTATGAAACATAAAAATTTCCCAAACAAAAATTTGGAGAGAATATTGACATTGTTTTATATTTTTGTGACTCTGTAATGTTTGGCTTAACGGACAACATAAGGACTCCATACCTGCTTCCTTATTTAATCTCCTGTGACATGTTGTTTTGGTTGCAATATACTTAAAAATATATAGTCTCACGATGAAATGTACTAAACAAGGGGAAGAGCAACTTTATTGTCCTTTCAGATATTTATAAGCATTTCAAATAATAATGGATAGTCTTCTTTGATACTATACCCAAACTCAACAAGTGGTCGTTTTTTAAAGGTTAGTTGTGATGTGGAATCTGGACCATATAAAAGGAACTTTCATACCTTTTATATTAAAATCCATTTGTATGTCTTGCACTTGGAATGGATTTTTTTTTTTTACCCTGGATGATGTGTAACATGGGTGAGTCATTTGCAAATTACTGGTTTGATGAATTATGCAGATCTCCCAAATATTAACTAATTTCATTATACAATATCAAAAAGTCACATCTACTAATATCACTGATGTTTTTTTCACTGTTGTTAGAAAAATAGTTTCAGACCTTGGGAAACAGTCTCTGGGAATCTCAGGAGTCCCAATGATACTTAAGGCACCTCTGCTCCATACAGTGACTCAGAAACCCTGGCTCCTTCCTGCTTGTGGTCCCACTAACCTCCTTAAGACCTCCTCACATCCAGCCAGTAGAAGGGGAAAGAGGCTAAATATCACCCTTAAAATTCATTTCCGCGAGATGACACACATATTTCTGTTTGTATTCCATTACTGTAAACTATTTAGATGCTCACATCTAGCTGCAAGAGAGGGGAGCAGAAACATAGCCCCTGCGGTGTATCTTTCAACCACAGCTGCTGGACAAGCCCATATTACTTCTTAAGGATGTTCTAAGCATGGGTGAAAAAAGAGAAGTCATGTCCTCACAACTGGAATGCAGCATAATTCCCTGCATCACTGAATCACCGGAACCCAAGTAGCTAAGGTAGCTGCACCTTGTTTCTGATCATCTTTGCCTTCATCACCCAACAATGGAACAGGCTTCTCAGGGTCTCTTTCTTGTGACTTTATTAGGTGAGTAATAAGTGCAGGTAGTTAAAATGTGTAAAAATAGTTTCAAAAGAAATATAAATTAACCAGTAAAATTCTCCCTCCATTTCAGTACCTGATCCCCTGCTCTTCCACTTGGTAAGTGCATTGAATATTCTGGCATTTTATTCCGGAATTTTTATTTATTTCCTTAAGTTAAAAAACAACACTAACAGAGACTCTGGTACGAGACAGTGAATTTTTACAGGATAAATGGGCTACAATAATATTTCACAAAGATAAGCCAAGTTGCTTTCATAATGTCTTTCCTGATGTGCAACTGACATTGTGGCTCTAACATTGGACGTCTTGTTGAAATTTTCAAGAAGATATATGACATGTTCTCTTCTGTTAGTGGTATTTTCTCATTATAGAAAGAAAATCAAGTGTAGTTACCTATTCTGCAATCAGAGAAGTATTTTTGTACTCCTAGACTTTCTCCAAGCCTGCTTATCTTGCCTTTTTCCTAGATAGAACTGTTGTGCCGTTATCTTTACCATATATAAAACCTGTATCAGTCAGGGCCCAATCAGAAACACAGGAAGCCCTTTAGGTAGTGGAACCTGAATTAATAAGGCAGGGAACTGATTATATACATGATGAAAGAACTGAGGAGGTGACCTGAGAATATTGAGAAAAAAACGAGAATAGCAGCAGCTGAGAGCTACCTTCAATCCCAGGCTGGAGACGGAGTATGGAACCAGGGCCATTGGAGCCCAGGCCTGGAGGCCACTGTTAGAATCGGGACCACAGCAGGTACGGCCAGCAGAACACAGAGGAGATGTAGTCATGGTGGGACCTCTGGCACACAGGGAGAGGAAAATAAATATCCGGCTTCTTATTTCTTTTTGCCAATTTTCTACCAATCTGAACAGTACCTGTCATTGACTAAATGTAGAGAGAAGCCCTGTCACTGACTAAATTTAGAGAGAAGCCAGATGAACACAGAACCTGAACGGGTCCGCTCTCTTGAGATTCAGCGCAGAGCACTAATATCCCAGGATCCTATTCCAAGTTCCAGAGAGTGAATGGCAGGAGACTTATCAGGATAGCCCAGCATGAGTCCAGTCAGTGCCCAGTGGCCAGCAACTAATCCAGAAAATTGATACTAAAGCTTATTCACTAGTCAGTTCTCTGAATCTAATTTGTTCAATCAGTTCAGAAGAGCATGATGCTAATCCTGTAACAGTTATAGGCAAATGGTTGTGTTGGCTTACAGTATCCATGAGTCTCATAGTTCATAAGTAACACTTGGCAACCATGTTGATGGCTCAGCACCTGCGCATCATTATTATTTAGAAAAATCAATGTTAAGTCTAAGCTTGTGGTTTATTCCATTCATAGAGAATTTCCCCTGTTTCTCAAAACCCTGACCCCTTCCCCCTTTATCACTCAAATTGATGATTCTTGCCCCAGATTTTACTGAAGCACAGTGAGGTAATTACAGGAGAATGCCTTTATTGTCTCACTACCAAATCCACCAATTGACCTGCATCTACACGCATGGGCTCTGCATTTTCCTCTTGTATCGATGCCGCATCGCTGTTCAGCCCTGAATCCCATCTCCTCTCAGCTATTCAAGAACTTGGCCACTGCTCCATCAGTTTCTTCCTCTCACTAGATTTCTTTATCAGCATAAACATGTGCTCCAGTATCTGCATCTAACAAAACTTATAAAAGGGCATAAACCTCCCTAGACTGCCTTAAGGCTGTCCTATTTCTCTGCTTCTTACAGCAACAGTCCTTGAAGAAGCTGACTTTATTCACTCTCAAATTTCTCATCTCAGCTCATTTAATAAAACTTTATTATTTCTCTATTGAAATTCCTTTCTTTTTAAAGTCAGCAATAACGTCCACTTTGCCATATTTGGTATTGTTTTCAATACCAAATTGTTTTCATTCTTGTCACAATTTATCATCCCTCCATCTTGTTTGTTTTGTTCTAACCTGAGTGGTGGGACACTCATCTCCTTCCTTTCTTCCTACTTTCCAGTCCACTCTGCCTCGTTTCCTGAGTCCTCCTCTTCCTAATGAAGTCTTAGATCCTCAAAGCAGTGTCCTTAACCATCTGCCTTAAGAGATCTTTTTTTGTGTGTGCCTTTCACTTCCATTTATATACTGATGACTCAAATGTACGTTTCCCATTCAAAACCTCTTTTAAATGCAGGACTCGTGTGTACTTTTGTTTCCTTGACAACACTGCTTGGGATGTCTAATGGGCAGCTCAGACATAATGAGGTCAAACAGAGCAACTGGTTCTGCGCACATATTCTTCCTCCTTTCCGAAATCTGTCCTGTCTGCCTGCAGCTCAATAAATGAAAACACCTAGTTCTCCTAATGGCTTAGGGCTACAAGCCTGTAAGTCAACTCTGATCATTCTTCCTACACCCTGCATCCTGTTGCCCTAACCTCGCCGGATATTGAGAATTTAACTAGATATGATCTTGAATGGCATAACTTTCACTGTCTCCCCTGCTGTCTCCTCAATCCAAGCCAAAAGCATCTATAACTTGGACGTGAAAGTATGCAAACTATGTTTCCTCTTACTACTTTTGCCTCCCTATAGAATATTTTCACAACAGTCATGGCAATATTTTATAAGTAAATTTTATAAATAGATCATATTATTCTTACCCTATTCAAAATCTCACCCAGCTAAAAATAATGGCCAAACTCCATGCAATTTTCAGAAAGCTGAGGAAAATTAGGAGTTGTTTTACATTATTTTAAGTTAATTGCAACTTGAAAATTAACCTATAATGCTCTAATATTTTAAACAATGATCTATTCTTTAGTTTTTTTGGTACATTATATTAATAAGACATGGAGAAAAAAACTGACCAGTAATTAGAATAATGATGATGGTATTTGCCAGTGATTGATATATATATATATAATTTTGACACATAAACAAAGGTTATGCTATGAAAACACACACAAAAATCAATATAAAGTCATCACGCATGGTGATTTTTGAAAATTCATGTTAACAATTTTTTTTTTCATTTGCCCCGATATGTAAGTATGAACTCCTAAAGAGAACATTTCAGCTTGAAGTAAACTTGAGTTTCTCTCCTATAAGGCAGTTTACCAATTAAGATAAGCAAACAAACAAAAATCATTAAAAATCCCGAGGACAGCAACGCGATCGCGTTTGAAAGACTGGCTCTGCTCTCTCTGGGAAAGGCACCTTCTCAAGCCAGTGGACAGCTGCAGGGAAAATAAACAGATCGAACAGACCCTGGAGATCGGAGGGGCGATAGATGTCACAGACAGCACGCCGGTCTGTGCTACTCCCAGTACCGTCTTTTCATGTTGATTTTGCCTTTAACACATTCTGGGGGAAACAGAACTTGAACTTTGGCCCCAAACATGGTCAAGTAATGATTTAGATTACAAAGTATCCTGTGAGAATATGTAATTATGAAGCATATTTTTTCCATCAATAATACTTTAATTTGTTCCAAGAGCTTTTTTGTTGTGCCAACAAATTTATCATCCAAACCATACTGGTTTCTCCTTTTCTCTGAATATGCAATTATTTATTCCCCTCCTTTTTCAATCTTCATGTCTTCAGATTTAGTAATTCCACAGTTGTCAAGGAAAATACTAGGGTTTGTGTCGCATTTGCATTTCAGCTTGACTCTTCGATAACATTTTCCAAATGAGATCATGTCACTTGTGCCCCTTAGAGAGATTTTGCTCTTATGAAATACTCAAGAGAATGGAATTATTCAGAAAATAACAAGCTTATCACAAAGAAAGCGATCTAAACCTGGGAAATGTTATAACCCTTAAAAAATCACATTTACACTGTGGTTTATTTTTTTTCCACTTTTCTAAAAGAAAGCCATAAAGTTGCTATAACTTGTCTTCTTTTTTTCTTTTCTTTTTAAAAAATATATTTTATTGATTTTTTACAGAGAGAAAGGGAGAGGGATAGAGAATTAGAAACATCCATCAGCTGCCTCCTGCACACCCCCTACTGGGGATGTGCCCGCAACCAAGATACATGCCCCTGACCAGAATCAAACCTGGGACTCTTCAGTCCACAGGCCGACACTCCACCCACGGAGCCAAACTGGTTAGGACACTACTTGCCTTCTTTTTTAAAAAAATATATTTTATTGATTTTTTACAGAGAGGAAGGGAGAGAGATAGAGAGTTAGAAACATCGATGAGAGAGAAACATCGATCAGCTGCCTCCTGCACACCCCCTACTGGAGATGTGCCTGCAACCAAGGTACATGCCCTTGACCGGAATCGAACCTGGGACCCCTCAGTCCGCAGGCCGATGCTCTATCCACTGAGCCAAACCGGTCCCAGCAACTACTTGCCTTCTTAATAAATGTTGGAATTAGTCACAGACTGAGGGCCGACCTTTCCCACGTTAGAAGACTGCAGTGAAATACTCTTTTCTCATTATTTTATAACCAATTAATACTGTATGGTTTGTGCACTGGACAGTCACATCCATTATATCTATTAGATAATATTCTGCTGCCTTTGTTTTCAAAAACTGTGCTTGTGGCTTTAAATTTTCTGTGGAAAACCTTAAAGAGAAAAAATATCCGGCAGCACTAATTATTTGGCTATTTGGCAATATTAAACTTAGCTATCTTGGTTGTTTTTTGTGTTGTTTTTTTTTTCATTGAGTAGAAGAAAACAGGAAGCAAAGAGACAAGAAGAATTGAACTCATTATGCTGCACACCATGATGCCACAGTTAACTTACTATATAAATGCGTTAAAAAGTAAGTAGTGGGGGGTCTGGGTATACAAAATGCTTAATGGATTAATTTCAGTGCTCGTAAAATCGGAGTGCAAAAGCTGGAGTCCATCCGTTGTGCAGGCTGCCTGATGAAGCCAGTGTATCAGATGTACCCCCAGGGGTGTCACAGCCCTTCTGAGTGTCTGGCGAGCGACAGATCTCTTCGGGAGCAAGTGCAGAGTGTGCCGAATTGTGTGATATCAGTCCCCCCTCGGGACTAATTGAGATCACTACACTCATTCTCACTTGCGATTCAAATAAGATTGGAGGATCTGTCACTAGGGATTTTTCTGTCAGAGTGGGAAAGGGACAGTGTCCCCATGGTGTCAGTGCAGCTACTTCCCTGCAAAATGCCTCGTTTTTACACTAGAAAAAAGATGACAGTTTTTTGAAATACCACTTAATTATTTCGGTTTTCTATATTATTCTACCTATGAGTGTGAGACCCTGGAGTCCTACAATTGCCATTAGACTCATTCCTCTAGCAGGCTACATGTGCTAATGAAGGGGGAAAAAAACCTAATTATAATTCTCTAAATAGCTGTTTATTAATGAGCCATCTTTTTCCTTTTAACCTTGTAAGCTGCTTTGCTGGTTGCATCAGGCTGAACACACATTTTGCTTTATAAAACATCAAAAATAAATGTTTAAAGAGGAGGAGGCAAAATAACACCTTAAGTGCAATGTTGGTATGTAAATCACTTTAAATATTTCAAAACTGCTCCATATAATTCTCAATCAGGAAAGACGTTTACATAGTTTCCTTTTCTTTGTACTGCTTTACATCTAATACCAGTATTTACTGAACATTGCTCCCTGGTTACCTATGGTATACTGAACGACTAATCCAAAGTGCAACTGTATTTTCAACGTAAATTTTACAGTACGGAATTAAGAGTTGTTCTGTCATCATATAAAGGCATGAAAAATGGTCACTTATTTGTTCTTTCTGCCTAAACAAGCCTAGATGCTAGAAGCAGAAAAAAAATGGAATGGATTTATTTCACTATTTAATATTCCTTGGATTGTATTTTTGTATTTCCCATAGTTCATCCAAGCATCAATTGTCCCTGAGTGAATCCACAGACATAGAAATTGACATTTTGCCCTCCAAAGCTAATTTGGCAACTGCCAATTCCAATTTAGTTTCAAAATGAGTTCCAGGGGTCATGTTAGGATGGTGGTTTACAGCAAAGGGGGTGATTTTGATAAGGTTATCACCGACTGAGAGCACACTAGGGGCTTGGGGACCATGCTGAATCAGACATAATTCACAAGTAAGTTCTGCAGCTATTGCAACATCTAAGGACCTACTTCACACAAGATCATTTAATGTGGGCCAAATATTCCAAGATTTTTTTAAAAAATTGCAAGTTTTCAATTTTTTTAACAATTAAATTATTCTAAATTTAAAGCTATGCAGTTCTTAATTCAAACATATCCTTATATTTTTACATAGCTCTGTAACAATAAAGCTATAAAAATAGAGTGTTTAAATTTGGGGCATAGAATAAAATATCCTGTTCTACAATGATCCCGGTAAACTGAGCTTTAGATACAAATGAGGCAGCAATTGCTTGGTTGTTTTTTGTGTTGGCGGCTTGGCAAACCGCAGCTCGTGGGCCACATGCGGCTCTTTGGCCCCTTGAGTGTGGCTCTTCCACAAAATACCAGCTCTTCCACAAAATACCGACTTCTGTACATGGACCACGAAGTTTCAATTGCACTATGTGCATGCCTGCACGTGGTATTTTCTGGAAGACCAACACACAAGGGGCCGAAGAGCCGCATGTGGCTCACGAGCTGCTGTTTGCCGAAGACGGGCTTAGACCATGTTTGTATCTGCTTTATTTTTATTTCCAGCAGCATACTGTCTCAGAATATTAATCTCTGTACTTTTATTTTTTCATACTTATATTTTGCAAACTTTCCCTAGTGAGTCAGTGACACCTTCACTTCCTCAAGTAGAATTACCACAGCTTTAGTAGGAAGGCAAAAGAAAGAAATGTTTAGTGCTCAATATTTTTACTTCCAAAAGAGACTCTCGAAGTTCCTCTTGAAATACTAGCTTTGACCAAGTGCCCATAAATAGATTAGCAGATTTAAAACCCCCCACAAAAAACAACTGTACACATTGCAATACTACTCGGCAGTGGAAAAAAAGGAAATCTTACCTTTTGCAACAGCATTTGATAGACCTGGAGAGTATTATGCTAAGCGAAATAAGCCAGTCAGAGAAAGACAAGTACCATATGATTTCACTTACATGTGGAATCTAATGAACAAAAGAAACAAACAAAATAGAAACAGACTCATAGATGAAGAGAACAGAATGACAGCTGTGGGGGGAGGGCGCGGTTGGGGGCTGCGTGAAAAGGTGAAGGGATTAAGCAAAAACAATAAATACACAAAATGACATTTATAGACACAGGCCACATATTGGTGATTACAGAGGGAAAGGGGATGGGGGGAGGGAGATGAGGGTATAAAGGGAATAAATGGTGATGGACAGAGACTTGAATTTGGATGGTGAACACACAAATGCAATATACAGGTGATGTATTATAAAATTGTACACATGCAATGTGAATAATTTTATTAATCAATGCCACCACAATATATTCAATTAAAAGAAACAATTTTAGTGGTTTCCCTAAAGTTTGCAATTAACATTTATAAGTAATCCAAGTCCATTTTTAAAGAGCCCTATACTACTTCATATGCAGTGTGTTTCCTACATTAACAAAATAATTCTAATTTCTCCCTTTAATCCCTTGTACCATTGCTGTTATTTACAATATTTTACTTATATATAAGCATACACAAGTATATACATATGCATATACATGTATGTATGTTTATGTCGACATGCATGTGTACATATGTACACATATATGTATATATACACACATGTAAGCATATATATAAAATAGTTTAGAAAAAAACCAAACAAATAGAAGAGTCATATGCAGAATGACCACACAACACTGTAATCTCTACTAGATAACTACAGATTGCTTTAACATCCTTGCTAATATTCATCATGTGAAGGAATCATGATTTACAAAATATTTTATGAAAATAAACACACTTCTTTCACATATATAAGACCATAGAATTTCCTCCCTGATTTAATTTCCCATTATTTCTCCCTCAGCCAAAAACGAACAGACCCATTTCTATGGTCAAACTATTTTATTTTTGGTGGGTTGAGAAAAGATTGTTTATATTCTTTAATCTAAGCATTGTCAGCAGTTTCAGGAGTCCCATTTTGAGTTTTCATATATCTGTACATTTTTCAATCACCATTGCTTCCTCCTGTCACTGTATTCCTTGAAGGATTACAGTTACAGAAGCTACAGAATTAAATGGTACACATACTCCTTTCTCAAACCCTTTGAGGAGGAAGGGGAGGAAAAGCCTGGTGCAGGTAACTATTATAACTTTGCCCTTTATGGTTCTCTTTTAGATTATTTGTTAAAAATATTAAATTTTCATGTGCTCTGCAGAGCCTAGCATGGTTTATAAGATGAAAAGAAAAGAAATGTTATTAACTGCTGCACTGCCAAGGGATAGTCATTACCTGCCTGTGTGCATTAGAGGAATTCTTAGTCATTTGGGTTGCAACTGTCTTGAACTGTAATGTTTTAGGATGTGCCCTTGCTGTGGTTTCAATGCCCATGTCCAAGGTCATGAAGATCACACGCTTTATTTTGTGCCTGCAGTTATCACATGGAGCAGTGAACACAGAGAATATTTGTGCAGCCTGCTTGGCTCAAATCTCTCTCTTTCTCTCCCTCTCTCCTTTTATATTAAACAAACTGGCCTGCTAGATTATTTTACACAGCTAATATGCCTGAATAAATGCTTTCCAATTTTTAAGGTGATTATTTAAAATTAAAAATATCATTAAGAGTCATTCTAGTGTGGACTCTCTTTGAATAAAGTGGATTATAGAGCAGCGGGGATGTATGAATTGGGTAAGGAATTCAAATCCTCGCGAAGTGCTTATTGCTTTTCTGACATGGACACAGCAGCAGCCCTGTCTATGTCCTTCCAAGAGCTACCTGAACAAGCCCTTTTCATTAGTCACAGCATCTTCGGAAAGGACTGCCTGCTGCCAGAGTGTGGAGGACCATGAACTACTAGAATCATAGAAATGCCTCGATCAAGTCAGATAAGCATCCTTGCAAATGCTCAGAGCACTTTGAAAAACTCCCGTATGACAGATTATAAATGTGTATTACTACTAACCCCATCACCCAACCCCCCCAAAAATATATAGCCCTGCAAAGGTAATTCCCAGTGACTTTATAGCTCAGTTATTTTGCCTTTTAAAGCAGGTTATCATCTCTGGGGTTTTAAAATGTCAATGTCTCTGCAGGGTCTTTCTGTTCTAAACAGGGATAGGTAGAAGAACATTTTACCATCTGTCTTTTAAAGTTAATATTAAGAAATACAGGTTTGCAACCACTCAAGCATCTCAAGTCAGATACGCTACCTCCTTGAATGATTATCTCATTTGACTTACCTGGTGTTAACTGCATTCCAAAAGAAGAAGGATGCTGGTTTTAAAAACTACATCATTTCAATAGTAAAGGCATTTGTGTTAGAAATATAAAGTCAACCTACACGCTCAAAAACAAGTATACACATACCTAAGAACAGCGCAAAATAAAGAAACCTAATGAAAAAGCAAGTATTATGTCTTTCGTAGACTATTTTAGAATAAAGTGTTCATTTTTTAATCTAAAAAATTATATGCCTCTGGTAACAACTGTACTCAATTAAAACCCATTCTTTGTTCAAAATATTTCATTGTTATTTGGGCCCAATCAGGAAAATCTTTACCAGAGCAATAAGCCAACTAAGGGAATTAATCTTCAAGATTTTATCTCTAAAAAAAAATTCCTATTCTGCTTCAGAAATCCCTCATCAGTCAACATTTTAAAAGTTGACAGCACTGGTCACTATAATAATCAATATTTCACATTAGTTTTGCTTAAAAATAAAAATACATTTTGTGACACACTAAAGCATATCTTCGATGGTAGAAATGCAGAGATATAGATGAGGACACCTTTCAGTTGACCTTCATTCGAGGCACATCTAAGTGACAAGAGCAGGGTGAGACTCTGTCTTACTTAGGAAGAGACTTAGTAACAATTATTGATGATGCTGGCAAATCAGATGGCAAATTACCTTTGAGAGGTCCCCGGCCTCCAGGTAGAAGCAGATAACAAACACATTCCACGTAACCCAGAGGACTAGCCAGACAGCATACTGTGGGAAAGCGAGAGAGAAACAACATATAATTAATTTTGAATCAGCTGAGTAAGATTTAAATAGAACTTGAACTTTTAAACGCAAGTTTTAAGATTAGTGGGAAATATTAGATATTGCTTGTTTCTAGGGAACAGGATGAGATGCACATTTATCTCTGTTGGTATGTTTCTCACTGTTATGGACTCTAGTGTTATAGCTCAAACTTGCTTAAGGATGCTTTTTAAGATTTAAGACAAAAGAAATACTAGCCCACATTCTATTTTAAGGGGCAATGATTATGACTTCTAGATATCTAAAGAACTGGATGCTCCAAAGAAGTATTAAATACAAACCATCAAAGGGAACTCATAGCCCTAACCGGTTTGGCTCAGTGGATAGGGCGTCGGCCTGTGGACTGAAGGGTCCCAGGTTTGATTCCGGTCAAGGGCATGTACCATGGTTGCGGGCACATCCCCAGTGGGGGGTGTTCAGGAGGCAGCTGATCGATGTTTCTCTCTCATCGATGCTTCTAACTCTCTATCCCTCTCCCTTCCTCTCTGTAAAAAAAAAATCAATAAAATATATATTTTAAAAAAGGGGGACTCATATTTTTCTTTGGCAAAAAATCAAACCATTATAATATAAATTTTCTCCAAATTATTTGGGTTTATCCACACATAGTCCTTCTATTTCTGTCCCATCTAATCAGCTTTCTCTTTCTGTGGTCTTCTTTTCATTTCCCTCTTTACCTTCTTATTTTATCCTCTCACAATCCCCTGTTACAGTGACCACGTAGCTATTATCTTTAATTTTATTCTGTTTTCAATTTATTTTGTCTTCTTCCCTGAGGATGAAGTTTTCTTACCAAGACATAATGCTGACCAGTCAGCCAACTATAATTGTTTAAGTATCTGGAAAATGACATGCTGGAAAGATATTGAGGAATCAAAGACCAGTGATAAATTCCCCCTGAAAGCAAATCAAGTGGTAAGGGTAGATTTAAAGAAAAAAAAGATGCTTATTATACAAAAATCATTAAAATAATGAGCACAAGCAAGGAAGATGGGAGAAGTGTAAACTTATTCTGAGAAAAACTAGTCCTACAAAGCTTAACAGAAGAGGTGAAACACCTTCCATAAGAAGTGAATCAAACAAACATATAAACTTAACCAAGATTGTGGGGGGGTTGAAGGACTATGGTGGAAGGATGCTGTAAACAAAGAAAACAGTGGATGGGAATTTTAAAAAGTGGGACAAGAGGATTTCATTTCTCTGATATGTAAACACCAATGGCTCCCATCCTATATAATAAAAGGGTAATATGCAAATTGACCAAACAGTGGAACTACCAGAACACCTGCGGCCCCTCACCCCAGCTGGCCCCACCCACAATGGGGGCCATCGGGGACAGGCTGGCTGGACCCCACCAGTGCACAATTTTGTGCACCAGGCCTCTAGTTCTTTATATGATGATTCTAAAACCATTATTTTGTCATTCAAGGACCTCCATAATCTTGTACCATTTTATATTTTTCAGACGCATTTCATTTAATCTTTCATCATGGATTTCAAACATATTGAATTACTTACAGTCCCATGTACATGGGTAGTTATTTGCCATCTCTGTGCATTTTTAAATGTTATTCCTTTATTCTTTAATAATTTTTTTATCCCTTAGGTATTCCTCTTACCATCTATCAATATTTTATTTTTCTTTAAAGGTCAATTTAAATATTACCTCCTAAATGATATTTAATTAGAATTGGCTTAATCCTGCTTAGGGTTCTAGTAAGACCTTGCTTGTCCTAATTTCATCCCAAATGTCTTATATCAATTTTCATAAGCTCCTCGGGAAAAGGGTCCATTAAAAAATGTATGTTTATGTCTCTAATTTAACTTAGTGTTTTGCACAAAATAAGCACAAAGAAAACGTTTTATAAATTGATGGATGAGGAGCAATATGGAAAAATCTTGGTATTTTCGGATGCAGAACCTCTTCTCCCCTCCTAGACCTGGTTTCTATGGGTGTACTATGATCACTCATGTAATGTGAGGACTGAGATCCCTGTATGATGAGTTAATGTGACACATAATAATGACTCAGCTGTTTTCCAGGTGATGGGTTCATCTAACTGCTGGATAGGTACAATGTTAGTGAGACTAAAGTAAGGGCAAAACTAAATGGTCTAAGACCAAAAAAAAAAAAGTGTTGGAGAGGCTGTTTGACTTGAGGGCTCAGGGCTAGAAATAAGGTAAAGAAGCTGAACTGTCTGCAGCAAAGATCTCAGTTCTAGCACACAGCTAGGGAAACATCTATGTTTGCTTAGTATTGGGAAGTGTAAATTCATCTCTCATTTTTAAAAAACAAAACAAAAATGTAAACCTATTCAACCGCTTTGAAGATCTAGATTTTAGTTTTAGAAATATGGTGAAATGTTGGGTCCTATTTTAAGGGTAACAGGGTGAGAAAAAATAAAAAGTGCCTGGAGGTTCCTGTGCCGTGGTTTAAGTGACTAAGAAAAAATAAAAGAATGAACAGAGTGTTTTGTCATGTCCTTTGCTCACGGTGACACCCGCTCCTTCCCTTACTAATAATGGACAGCTAAATAAGCACTATCTTCAGACTTCTATCTACTTAGGATGGAAAACAAAAATGCTTTCTACATAAACTTATATAGAACTTTCTTCCACTAATTGAACTTGCAGTCTAGTCTTGTTTTCTTTGTTTCCCTAATGCAACATATTCCTCCCTAGAATAAGTTTTCTTTTTTCACACCTTAATGCCAAAAGCGACAGATGGTATTATATAAAGCAAACCTTTCTTCATTTGATTTCATTAAGTGGTAATTTGTTATTTCTGATTTGCCATGCTATAAAATTATAAAGCATTTTTCTATATTGTATTTCACGAGTTGCTCTTTTATAGTATTAATTAGTAATGCTTGTGTTCTTTTTTTTTCAAAGCACACTACTTAAAATTACTGATTTATAGAGAGAGAGAAAGAGAAATATTGATTGTTGTTCCACTTATTTATGTATTCACTGGCTCCTGGTTGTATTTGCCCTGATGAGGAATCAAACCCAAAACCTCGGCATATCAGAATGACACTCTAACCAAGTGAACTATCCAGCTAGCACCTTTGTTCTCCTTTTTATTCCTTTCTGATCAGAGTCATCCAAAAGGGTATTTTCATTTTATTGACTTTATTATAAACAAGTTAGTTCACCTGCACTCTTTTTCATTAAAGGTTTATTAGAGAATTGTCACCTTTAGTGATGTGGCACTTTAATAAACAGAGAAACTCTGTTTGCTACAGAGGGTGACCTTTCATTTGCATCACCATCCAAAGGCAGGCCTTTATCTAATTTCACTGTATCTCATTTAACTTAATTCATTAACTTTCTCTCATTTAACTTCTTATACAGTCTTCCTTCATTTTTCACTTTTTTTTTGAAAAAAAAATTCTCTTTTGTTCTTGCTTTTCTCATTTTAACAACTGGCATTTACCTAAATCAAATCTCCTTTAACTGGATTTTACATAATAATTCTTTAATACTGAAGATTTTGTGTTCCCTTGTAATTTGGCCAATGAATGATTTTTGTCAATAAATCCTATGGTTCACACTGTTCAAAATATTACTCATCATAATTATTTAAGGGTGTAAAAATGTGTAGTAACGTCTTCCCAGTTGCTACAGCGAGTTGATGTGATATAATTGACAACTGCTCAGTTTGAATGTAATTGAAAATGATGTACTGCCCAGGAGATGGCCTAACAGGATAACAAAGTCTCAAGCTTGCAAGACAGCACCTAACTTACAGTTTCTGCTACAATTTTTCTTTATCCTCATCTTTTTTTGGCAAAAAAAATCTTATATTTTATGTTTAAGGTAACAATTATGAGATTATCTGTAATGATGGACAGATCCCATTGCATGATGAAACGCATTCTTTAAGGGTTGATTTCTGCAGGTCTAAGTGGACCATTTGAGAGATGGATTTGACTTGAGTCTCCAGCTCGATAGTCAGCATTATCAACTGAAAAAAACAGTAATTGAATCATCATGGGTTCCATATTGTATTTGGGGCTGTAATGATGAAATCTAATTAGCTGTGCAAGATAAAAATTAGATAAGGCTGTCAATCATGATAGGCCAAAATACTGGCCAGATCCAGAGCCACAGTGATATTGCATGTTGTGGTTCCATAATAACTAGGATGGTAGTGCCTCAGACAAAAGACTGATAAACATCTGCCTGGAAAATAATGAATCGCACCTTTATAGCACTGCCAGTGTTTCCACTTCTTTCTCTTACAATTAAGCTTCCTAAAATGGAAGTCCATATGTTTTTAAGTTATAAAGGATAGTTAGCATAGACAAAGCACACGAACTTAACATCAGGTTTTCAGGTTTTCATATACACATATACAGGCACAATTTTTCATTTTTATTTGAATTACATTCCATTCATGAATTAACTTGGGGGAAAACTCCAATCTTAATGGCATTATATTACCAAAATAATTTCTTCTAGAAAAATTCTGCTAAAAATGAGGCTATCATTTAAGACAAGTGAATTTTCCTATCTTTTCCACTATTCACAACGATTCTAAAAACAATTTCAGCGAAAAAATATAAGTGATCTGAATCATATTAGTGAATTATACTTAAAAACCACCACAATTTAGAAAACTATTATTCAATCGTATTACCATAATTATTAGAAAATGAAACACTGGCCACAGGCTTCCATAAGTGCTTAATTAGAAAAAGAGTTGGGCCAGTGAATCAGTTTACATTTATTAATCACCAGCAGGAAGCAAGTGACTATAACAGATGCTGCAGAAAAACATTACAGGGTATAACTATTCCCTAAAATGATTTATATTGATCATTAATATGCAATCAATGCAATGTATTGAAATGTGTTCAGGTATGATTTTTTTAACTAGGGAGCAATATCACTGATATATCTCTAATATAAAAAATAATGTAATCAGTTCTAATGAACTGTGATAGAAGCATTCCAACGAAGCATTGGATTAGCAAACCATGTCCTAAAACCACTTCTTTAAGCAACAGTTTAAAATGATTAATAATAAGTGTTTTAATATTAACAGTGAAGGTGTTTTAATAGATACAAATGTATACCCATAAAACAAATATCCCTGGTTAAAATGATTGGAATATATTAATCTTTTGCTGAAGGCTAATTATATTTTAGGTCAATTTTCTCAACTGCAACAGCAGTATCATTTAATCTGCTTAGGCATTCTCATCAGTTTCTCATCCATTGTTATGAGAAAAAAAGAGCAATAGTGGCCCAAATTAAACATCTCATTTCCAAATTCTTGATCATTTTATGACAGTCTGCCTTATGATTTAAATTCTTTCTTCTATTTCATCAGTCCTGTTACATGTTCTTCATGCTGTAAAAACGTGTCCCTTGCCCAACCAGTGTGGCTCAGTGGTTAAGCATCTACCTAGGAACTAGGAGGTCATGGTTTGGTTCCTGCTCAGGGCACATGCCTGGGTTGTGGCCTCAAACCCTGGTAGGGGGGTTCAGAAGGCAGCATATCAATGATTCTTTCTCATCATTGATGTTTCTATCTCTCTCTCCCTCTCTCTGAAATTAATTAGAAAACATAAAAAATAAATAAAAATGAAAACGTACTTTTGGAGAAATATCTATAAAAATACACTTTGACAATTCCTAGTTGATGAGAGATAATGTGATTAGGTAATTAGCCAGAATCCAATCATAAATTGTGTTGCCGGTCATAGAGTAAGGCCTATTTCTACTTTCCCATTTTTTCCAATGCTGCCATGATATACTCAAGCTTCCTTGTACTTTTATATTTTGTAAAAATTGTAAAAATTTCATAACCCCTAGTTCATTTTGAAATCAGTTTTATATTTTCTTGCAGTTACAGAAATGTCTTACTTAGAAAACATTTAAAATTTATAATACTTAACTAAAATCATCAGTATTATTTTAATGCACATATTTCCATTGTTTTTTCTATAAAAATATGTTTCAATTATGTGTGTACATTAAATACAAATCTTGATCATATTTTTTACCTAATTTTTTTCCACTTGATTAAAAGGTCTCCTTAGGTATTCTGCAACATATATATATATCAATTCAATGATTCACCATGAGCTATTCAATGAATTCTATTAGTTATCTTTTATGTGTTTTTTTATTGTTCTATTTTTATCAATTCCTAGATATTTGGATTATGTTTAAAAATGTTTAGTTTGACATAGTAAATCATACTTTAATATATATTTTGCTTAAATAGACTATTTCTAATACAGACTATAAATGTTAGTGTATCCAAGGGGCATAATTTTAATGAACATTTAAACATGGCTATTAAATTTTATGCAACTCCAAATAAAAACACTCTCCCCAAAGGCATTCTTTCCTTTTGAAACAAAAAGTGAAAAATAATTCCCTTTGAAAAAACAATAACACACATTCAGCATGTAGACACCTGTGTATGACTAATTTCTTGTTTTTTAAGTAAGCAAAATAGTTTATTCCAAGGTATTTATAGTCCTACCACCCTAAGCCTAGGGAATTCCCACCGGAAAGAGCAGTTTTGGCTAATATGAATAAATCCATGAAGCAAAGTTCAACTCAGTGGCCACATGAAAACATAAATATATATTTTTCCTACAATATAATAAACTAGGTGCATGAGTATTTCATAGATCGCAACTATTCATTTGGAGATGCTAATACATCTGTTAATGTTTAGTAATGAGTGAAAACTGCATAGCTTTTTTCCTCATCTTAAAAGCATTTCCCCCCCATCACTTTACTAAACAGCTTGCCATTGACTATTTCAAAAGCAGGGCTCATATCTACTAGCTTCAGGATTCTTTTGGTAAACTGGATAAAATTTAAAGCAAGTAAAAAAGCAACTGTTTCAGTTAAGAAATGTTTTTGGCTGCAAGTAACATAGGTTGAACTACAGGTAGTTTAAATACAGGGTTTTAAAAATCTTTTCTCATACATGAAGTCTGGAAGTTGGCTACTATTGGCTCAATGGCTCTGTGCTGCCATGGCTCTTGACCTATACCTGTGGGATTTTCTTTCAAATCCTCACACAGTTATCCTCTGCAGTCAGAAAAATATCCCTTCCTTCGGCCACACTTTATTCTTTCAGGAGGAAAAACATGCCAGAGGCACTTGGAAGGCTTCTTTCATCTCATTAGGAAAAACTGAATCTCATGCCTACTTTCCTGAACCCAATCACTGGCAAAAGGATTAGGATTATCCTGGTTGTTGTAAACCAAATGTAATTCATGCCCTGGACATAAGAGAGGATCAGACCTCCCTGAGTGCTTTGCTAACCATCCAAATATCTGAACAAAATTCAGATTCTGTTAGGAGACGAGAGAGTGAGAGAGAGAGAGAGAGAGAGAGAGAGAGAGAGAGAGAGAGAGAGTTTGTATGTATGTGTGTGTGTTGGAGGGGTGCTATCTGCCACTGTAACCTATGCACAACCTAATATTTTGTTCTCTTTAATATGCTAATGTGAATCATTGCTAGAATTTCTTACGAGTCTCTTTTTTTTCCCTAGAGAAATAGCAAAACACTTTGCTTAGTTAGACTATACATATTCAACTAAATAGAAAAGTAATTTAGTATTAAACACAAAGTAAGTAAAATATTTCAGATGATCCTAGAGGAAGACCATGAATCAGACAGTGTCTTACAATCGGCAAGATTCAACTTAAGGAGCATACACAGAAGAAAAATACAAATTCTGTTAGGTGTCTCATTAGAAATGTAAAACATTTCTATCTTTATAACAAAGAAAAATACTATGGAAATACAGAGAATATTGATATAAGAACGAAACAGGGAATTTTGAAAGGTCAAAAGGAGGAAGTTAGCAATGACATTTTCAAAATTTATATAAATATTAGGGGCCCGGTGCACGAATTTGTGAATGGGTGGGGTCCAGCTGGCCCGTCAGAAGGAGCGGACGTGGGAGGTTGGCCAGCTGGCCTTGGCCCTGATCAGGGGGTGGGGGAACCCAATTGGGAGCCGGGCCAGCCAGGGGGAGGGACCATAGGAGGTTGGCTGGCCGCAGTGTGCATCATAGCGACTGGTCATTCCAGTTGTTCTGGTTTCTTGGCTTTTATATATGTATACTAGAGGCCCGGTGCATGAAATACATGTACAGGGGTCGGGGTACCTCATCACCCCTAACCCCTCTGCCTGCCTGCTCGATCACCTCAAACCACTCACCTGCCTGCCTGATCTCCCCTAACTGCTCGCCTGCCTGCCTGATCACCACTAACTGCTCACCTGCCTACCTGATCAGCCCCAACCACTCTACCTGCCTGCCTGATTGCCCCTAACTGCTCACCTGCTTGCCTGATTGCCCCTAACCACCTCTGCCTCAGCCCCCACCACTGCAGCTTCGTCCGGAAGGATGTCTGGAATGACATCTAGAAGGTTGTTCAGCTGTCTGGTCTAATTAGCATATTATGCTTTTATTATTATAGATTGATACCTCACTATGATATGGTAGATGTGTGATGGTTGAGAATTTTGACTGAGTAAGCATAGTCTATTTTTTTCCCCTTTCGGATTAGGAAAATAACCAGCCTCCTTTCCAGAAAAGTTTTAATCTCTGCTTAGCTTTTCTATATTGTTAGTTTTCATCTTAGATTTGAAGCACTTCTAATAGGCAAACAACCTTCTAAAATACACAAATTATCCTCATTAGGGGAGATGGTAAATCTATCAATATGACATTTAAAAATGTCTACTTGTCTGATTTAAAAACATCCAAATACAGATGTAGGTACTTTTTGTTTTTGTCTTGCTTTAGACTGGCACATTAAATAAACTCCATTCATCTTGGGTCCTTTCTATTATATTAGATTGTAAGTGTGGGCTGGGTATAAGGTTCTCCCAAACATCCTAAACTGCTACAACAATATAAAATCCTAACTTGCTTTTGGATAAGATTTCCATCAAGCCCTGGTTGGTTTGGCTCAGTGGATGGAGCGTCGACCTGCACAGTGGACCGTCCTGGGTTCGATTCCGGTTAGGGGCACATGCCTGTGTTGCGGGCTCAATCCCCAGTGGGGAGCATGCGGGAGGCAGCCAATTGGTGATTCTCTCTCATCATTGATGTTTCTATCTCTCTCTCCCTCTCCCTTACTCTCTGAAATCAATAAAAATATATTTAATTAAAAAAAGAAAAAAGAAGTTGGGATAGAGGAGTGGTTCTGAGAAAAAGGTTAAAAATAGTTTTTGAGGACAAAAATGTAAAGTTCCATGTTTTACTTACTAATTAATGCCTTTGGTTTTACGTGAAAATTTGGATTCATAAATGAAATACTAATCAATCAGTGTTTAAATAATCGCTTTAGCAGTTTTCTTAAATTCATTTCATTTCTTATTTTAATTGTGGTAGGCAGAATGATTGCTCGCTAAATGTGTCCTAGGCCAATCCCTAGAGCCTGTGGACATAGTGAGCGAACAAACTCATTGTTATTGTATTATGGCACATAGACATAAAGCAGGGACAATATCAGGTTGACCTAAGACAGAGAGATCATCCAGGTGGGCTTAATCTAATCACACGGGTCTTGAAGCAGATAGCTTTTGATGGCTGGTGGCCAAGGGGGACGTCAGAGATAAATGAAGAACCAAAGGCTGAAAACCATCGCAGGCCAGCAGACAGCAAGGCAATGAGGACCTCAGTGCTACAATCCAATGGAACTGCATTCTGTCAACAACCTGAATGAGCTGTAAGCTCCCCCCACACCCTGGGCCCCGGACAAGAGCACAGGACAGCCGCTATCTCGATTTTTGTCTCATTAGACCCTAAGCACAGTACTGAGCCAAGTCCCCCTGGATTTCTGACATTCAGAACGATGAGAGAATAAATGGGAGTTACTTTCAGCCTCTAAGTTTGTGGTAACTTGTTTACAACAGTATAAAACTAATACATCAATATGGAAATTTTCAATTTTTTATAAAAGATTTTTAACTATCAAGGAATTTTCCAAAAGAGACCAAGTGTATGAGTAGACTGAATTTAATAGAGTCTTTCAGACTCACTTTAGGCAGATGTATTTTCTTTTGAATTCTAAGACATTTTGATATATACCCTTAATTTGCTTATGCAGATTTCTATAAATATGTGTTAATATCACTTATTTAATAGAAAGATATATCTAGAAGTTAGGAGACCTGGGTTTAAATTCTGACTCCTTAATGAATCTACCTGTATATTCTGAAAAATATTGGAATTTCTGTCTACTTTTGAAACTAACATTCCTGGATGAATGGAAGGTAAGTTTATTGTTATTTTTCTGGAGAAGTATATCCTTTTTCACATTACAAGCCTTCGCTGCAGTGCCCATGGGCTAGTCCAACAATGGTAATAGAAATAAATAGAGTATTTCACTCCTCGTGTCAGTCACTTAGACAGTCAATCAATTTTATTGGAAGTAATGATTGCAGAATGATTTCAACCAAAATTATTAGCACTGGTAATGACTTTTTGTATTATATAAGAACACTTTTATAAAGAATGTTTACTTTTTAAGGAATATATCTTGAGAAAAATCCATCGGGCCTTGTAATGGCCATTATGTAGTCACATTATTTGCAAGACTGATACTATTTGATCAAATGTGGTGTTGTCAGTAGACAGGGCCTTGGAGAATATGTTAAAATTATGCCCCCAAATTGATAAATGTTAATATACATGTAGTATTAAAATAACATTTGAATGAGAGCTTAATATGTATTAACTTTTCCAAAGATGAAAAAAAAGTCAAGTAATGATGATCTGCAAGCACTGATAATAGTTATGTTTCATCACACATATTAGTTTATTCTAATTTTTTAATCACTCTAAAGCTAAAATTACTAATGCTTAGTTTAAAATGTAGCATTCAAGGATTTAAAAAATTTAAAAATTATCTTCCTCTTAAAAATGTTTCCTCTTACTGAAGAGTAAAATTGCATTTAGTTCAAATCAGCATAGGGCGTGAAGTTTCATATTTGGATTGTACATTGTATCTTCACCAAAAAGTTATTGTATCTTCATTAAATTACTATGCATGCCTGTGACTATTTAGCCCAGGTATTTAGAGTATAATGAAGCCATGGTCTTGGATTGGATACCTATATATACTCCTGTGGGTTTTTCCTATTCAATGACTACAGAAGATAAGTCTTAGCAGAGAAATGCCTTGCAAATACAAGGTTATAAGGTATTATAAGGTGAGTAATTATGAAGAATGGTAAAAATCCATCCCAACAACTTATGAAATCATGTCTATTGTTGGTGCATTAATAGTGTCGCCTTCATGTGGCAATCATATTTTTTGATACAGATCCTACGTGTAAATTGGAAATGATTCTTAATTTATTTCGGTACAAACTTATTTCTGTGCACAATTCCAGGGTGACAAACATGCATTTGGAATAAATAGGACTCAAATAAAGCATTCTAGAAGTCAGACTGTAGCGAATGCTGTGGGCACTGCCACGGTGCCCCTTTAGGACTGAGGCACTGATCATTATCCAGATGCCAGCAGTGTTGCCTGTTGGTAGCTCACAGCCATGTCCCTCATTGGAATTACCTGTGGTCACAGGGATCTGCCTTGCTTATGATTCACCTCCAGGAGCAACCCTCATCTCATGACTGGTTGACACTGGTTGACAAAGCTCCCACACCCTATTTTCAATTCGGGACATATTGGAAGCCCAGCCCAGTTTCAGAGCCCTGCATGGTATCAGCTGAGGCTTCTGGTGCTGCTGTGTTACAGTTCAACTTCTGACCATTCTCACTGACCTTAACCTCACTCCATTACAAGTGGTGTTCCTGAGAAGAGTCCCCCAAATGACCTGCATGTGAATCGCAGAGTTCACTACCAGAGAAACCTGATAACCGTTAAAAATGAGTGGTCCTGCCCAGCCCAAGTGGTTCAGTATTGAGTGTTGACCTATGAACCAGGAGGTCATGGTTCGATTCCAGGGCAGGGCACATGCCCAGGTTGCAGGCTCGATCCCCACTGTGGGATGTGCAGGAGGCAGTTGGTCAATAATTGTCTCTCATCACTGATGTTTCGATCTCTCTCTCCCTGTCACTCCCTCTCTGAAATCAATAAAACTATACTTTTTTAAAAATAGGAGTGTTACCCCCTAGGTAACAGTGAGTCCCCAATATGGAACCATTCCTTGGAAGACTAACATCCAGTCTGTAACAGATAATTACATTGGGCCCCCTCTACCCTAACGTGGGAGTAATTTATCTGAGCAGAAAGTGAAACATTGTGAATATGGATTGCCTTTCCTGTTTCTAGGCTTTAGAAAAACCACTAACTGAGGGCTTAAAGTATGTTTAGATCACCAACACAGCATCCCATAAAGCACTGCAGTGGTACAATAGTTAAGGAAGGAGAGTCAACAATGGCCTAGGCCGTGGTCGGCAAACCATGGCCCGCGAGCCACATGCAGTTCTTTGGCCCCTTGAGTGTGGCTCTTCCACAAAATACCATGTGTGGGTGCGCACGTACAGTGCGATTGAAACTTCGTGAAGTTTCAATCGCACTGTATGTGTGCGCCCGCACGTGGTATTTTGTGGAAGAGCCACACTCAATGGGGCCAAAGAGCTACATGTGGCTCGCGAGCCGTGGTTTGCCACGACGCAGTTTGCCGACCACTGGCCTAGAGGATCTGTCAGTCCTAAGGCACGTAGAAGCTGTCCATCTGACACACTCATGTGGCTTTCAAATGTGCAGATGACTTGCTAACGTGGAGATGATACTATGCCAGGCTAAGTGTCTTCCTCCAGGATGCAGTATATGCCCAACATGAGTGTCTATTATATGGTCCTAGGTCTCTAATAGGTAGAATACATACATAGGTCTGGCAGTGGAGCACTCCCAGTGATGTATTTGGAGAATTTGTTCTTCCTTTTCCTATAAGTTAGGCTCTGTGTATCTGGAAGCCCTGGGCTCAGAGGGAAATGCTTTTATTAGGGGATAAAGCCAGAATCCCACCCATTTTTAGCTATGCTGCAAGAGACTAACAGTGAGGAAAAGGAGTCACGCTCCTGGCAGGGGTAATAAACCCTGACTGTCAGTGAGACCAGGGAAGAATATGTTTGGCATCCAGGTGAAACAGGGGGGAAACTCTTGCTAATTCCCTACCCAGTTGTGATGGCAATGCATCGTAGGGATGGCCCACTGTACAAGCAGGCGAATGGTGACTTACACCCCTCAAGTGTGAGGGTCTGGATTATCCCAGTAGGTAAGCCACCTGGACAGATAACTAAGGGTTCATAGAACACGGAATGAATAGCTATTATTTTAAATATTTAAATGTGACTAGCTTTTTATTTTTGAAGAGAATGAAATAGAAAAATGAATTCATTAGAGAAATCATTATGCATCTATATTTTTATTCCAAACAAATTTTCTTCCTTAGTGCAGACTAGCCCAAATTATATAATTATCTGTGAATGTGTCCATGTTCATATTCTAGTTATCTTTCCTATGCTCTTTAACTTATTTGTAGCACTCCATACTTCTATGAATATAGCCTGGGATGGTTTTATTGACATTTAAAAATAATAATGGTTGGCACTTATTACCAATTTGATATGTACTAAAAATTGCTAAAATCATGTTACATGATTGCCTCATTGTATCCTCAAACAATCCTAGCAAGTAGATATTATTATTCCCAACATAAAATTGGATGAATAAACACAAGACTAGAAATGCTTGCTATCATCTCTTCTATTCAACATTATACTTGATATCCTAGGCAGCAGAGGAGAATGTAAAAAAAAAACAAAAAAACTTGGAAAGAAATTAAACTTTCATTATTCATAGATGATGTGATTATTTTTAAGAGGATTGGCAGACAGATTAATAGAATTAATTAAGAGCTCAACAATAAAGGATGGTCAATACATAAAATCAATTGTATTTCTATACACAAGGAAAAATGGCAAGAAAATATCATTTTAAAAGCTATTGGTTTGGAGGCTCTGGTTTCCACTTGAGATATAGCTATGCACATTTTACTTCTCCCCAAAGTTTTTTAGAAACCAAACACACAACCAAAGTAGGGTAGGGACAGATAAATGCTAGAGGGAATGAGTGCAGAGACAACAAATCCCAAAAAGTCCTGTAACTGCTAGATGTTTCTTCTTAATATGAGAGCACTGTCTTGAAACACAAGACTCAAGGAGGCTTACTGAATAAGGCTTAGCTCTGAGAGGCAGACATGGCTACACAGAAAGACCATATATTGAGTCATTCATGGTAACAGGAGAGAAGGCGCCCCTGCAGGGGGGATGTGGTAAAAGCTATTCTGATTCATCTCTGCTTTCTCAAAAATATCTCTTCCTAAAAGTTCTGAGGATTCTATTTTATTAAAACTAGGAAAAAAAGAGATAAAAATAAAGTCATCTCAAAAAAATGTGGCCACAAAAGATGAAAATTAAACTTTAATATTTCAAAATGAGCTAAAAGAAATTTTATATATATATATATATATATATATATGGCATACAAACAATCCCCAAAAGGCAAGATTTTTTTAAAAAAGGAAATCTAACTATACAATGAGAAAAAGGGCAAAATCATGAAGTGATGCTTCATCAAAGAGAATATACACATAGCAAATAACCATATGAGAAAGATTTCCAACATCAACAGACAATAAGGAACTACAAACTAAGAATATCATGCAATATCACTACATACCTATTAGAACTAAAATTAAAGAAATCATGGCCACAACAAATGCTGGTGAAGATGCAGAAAAACTAGATCTCTCACACTGCTGGTGGGGATGTAAAATTGAACAGCCACTATGAAAAGTAGTTTGTTAATTTCTTAAAAATACAGAAAGAAACAAAGCATAAAAACTGCTTACCATATTATACAACAATCACACTCCTGGATTTTTACCCCAGAGAGATAACTATCTCCACACAAAAACATGTATGTGATTGTTCATAGCAACTTTATTTCTAATAGCCTGAAACTGGACCCAACCTAAATATCCTATGACAGGTGAATGGTTAAACAAACTGTGGTGCGTACATACTATGGAATATTACTTAGCAATGTAAAAGAACAAACTGTTGATAATCACAACTACTTGGATAGATCTTTTTTAAAGAATATATAAAAAAGTCCTGTAACTGCTAGATGTTTCTTCTTAATATGAGAGCACTGTCTTGAAACACAAGACTCAAGGAGGCTTACTGAATAAGGCTTAGCTCTGAGAGGCAGACATGGCTACACAGAAAGACCATATATTGAGTCATTCATGGTAACAGGAGAGAAGGCGCCCCTGCAGGGGGGATGTGGTAAAAGCTATTCTGATTCATCTCTGCTTTCTCAAAAATATCTCTTCCTAAAAGTTCTGAGGATTCTATTTTATTAAAACTAGGAAAAAAAGAGATAAAAATAAAGTCATCTCAAAAAAATGTGGCCACAAAAGATGAAAATTAAACTTTAATATTTCAAAATGAGCTAAAAGAAATTAAGAAAGCAGTCCGCAAAAAGAACAAAAAAAAAATAGAAATAAGTTCAGAAATTAGATGATTAGATGTGAAACAGAACTGACAGTTCTCAAGAAAGATGTAGAAAAAATATTCATAAATTGTGATTAAATTAAAATGTGCAATTCCAAAGCAAACTAAACTGTAGGTGAATAAATGGTGTGTAGAAAAGTATAAAGGGT